>NC_091987.1:192518266-192818266 GCF_044704955.1 Pristiophorus japonicus | reverse complement strand
CAATCAAACAGCCAGTGAACACTCACTGTTATGGCTCACATATGTGGAGTGGTCTCTTGGGAGGTCTGTATGTTTGTATCCATACGCTGGCATGAGACTCAGCCTTTGGAGAAGAGAAAAAAAACAACGGAAAGGAAATATGGTACGTTGTGTAATCATGGATTCTTCTGTTGGAAATGCTGACAGTAAGCATTCCAGTGATTCCTTTAGTTAAAAGGCCTTAGTCACATTTATGTTAAATATCAAAGCACCAAATATAAACTGAACAGAACCCAATGGAGTTTGCTATGGAAGCTCAGTTCTTGTTTTCGACCCCAACAGTGAGTGAAACATGGCTTCACCCGCTATTACATCACTAAAGTGGGGAGAAATGAAGGTCGAGGGCAGCGATACTGTGTACAAGGATTGTAAGGTCTGGCCAGGAGGAAATCGAGCCTGGGACTGGAAAGAGACGGGAACCCATGTGAGTAGAGATTTGATCTGAGATTAATTGTAATCTAGCAAACTATATAGTTTAAAACAGTATAATTTGCATATATTGTCTGCTGGCAGATAGCATAAAAGGACTTGGTGTTTACATGGGAAGTAGAACAGTGTGCTGTGGAGACTGGTCCATAGCAGTGCTCTGCTGATTCCATGTCTAGATGTTATAACTTTTGCAATGCAAACTTGTACTTTAAATTCAAGAAAATCCTTATGGAACAACAACTACAACATTTACTTATATAACTCCTTTAACATAGTAAAATGTCCCAAGGTGCTTATAAGCCGAAACAGATAAATTTGACACCGAGCCACATAAGAAGGAATTACGGCAGATGACCAAAAGCTTGGTTGAAGAGGTAGGTTTTAAAGAGCGTCTTAATGGGGGAAAGAGAAGCAGAGAGGTATAGGGAGGGAGTTCCAGAGCTTATGGCCCAAGCAGCTGAAGGCACAGCCACCGATGGTTGAGCAGTTATAATCAGGGATGCTCAACAGGGCAGAATTTGAGGAGCGCAGCCATCTCATGGGATTGTGAGGCTGAAATAGATTACAGAGATAGGGAGATTTGTAAACAAGGATGAGAATTTTGAAATCGAGGCGTTGTTTAACCAGGAGCCAATGTAGGTCAGCGAGCACAAGGGTGATGGGTGATTTTGACTTGGTGCGAGTTAGGACACGGGCTGCCGAGTTTTGGATGACCTCAGGTTTATGTAGTGTAGAATGTGGGAGGCCAGCCAGGAATGCGTTGGAGTAGTCATGGATGAGGGTTTCAGCAGCAGAAGAGCTGAGGCGGTGGCGGGCAATGTTACAGAGGTGGAAACAGGTGATTTTAGTTATGCCACAGATATGTGGCCGGAAGCTCATTTCGGGGTCAAATATGACACCTAGGTTGCAGACAGTCTGGTTTAGCCTCAGATCGATGCTAGGAAGAGGGATGGAGTCAGTGGTTAGGGAACGCAATTTGTGGCGGGGACCACTGGCTTTGGTCTTCCCAATATTTAATTGGAGAAAATTTCTGCTCATCCAGTACTGGATGTCGGACAAGCAGTTTGACAATGTAGAGACCATGGAGGCGTCGAGAGAAGTGGTGGAGAGGTAGAGCTGGGTTTTGTCAGCGTACATGTGGAAACTGACTCCGTGTTTTCAGATGATATCGCCAAGGGGCAGCATGTAGATGAGAAATAGGAGGGGGAACAACATCATAAATACAATGTTCAGCCTAAACAATAGAGACTTCTCGCTAACAGTGGAACCCAACAGCTAAAGGGAATCATAATAGCAATATCTAAATGCAAGGCTGAAATAATATTGGTACATATCAATACATTCTTTATGCTTAAAGCTCTACACTTCCATTACTTTCGTCCTGTCAGGCAACACCCGTTTCTCGTGCCATATAAATCAATTTTAAGATCCTTATCCTCATCTTTAAATGCCTTTATGATCTCACTCAACTGTTTGCACCTGCTCTCACCTCTGCTATTCTTTCCCCCCTACTCTTCACTGTATATGCTGCACATAGTCAGCCATTCTTTCAGCCATCTCGCCCCTGCCCTCGAGACCTCCTTCCATAACCCTCTCGAGTTCAGAAGTCTACTTACGACTTTTTTAGTCAACCCCTTTTTCGACCCTGCCCCTTAATCCATTTTACCTAATCCACTTCCCTTTTGAATAAATGAATAATTTTCATTTATTCAATCTCTGTAGCATTTTGGAATGTCTTTCCGACATAAAGAAAATTATGTAAGTGCAAGTTGTTGGTGGAAACACATCAGTGTGGCCTCTGACAGTTCGTTTTCCTGATGAACTTTCTTTAGAAGACTTCTCCAGAGAATCCAGAACACTTTAATTTCCTTTGTGAATCCAGTTTTTTAAAGGGTTGTAGAATGGTTTCAAATACAGTAAGGAGCATGTGGTAAGAACTGCTGCCATTTTGAGATTCATTCGACAGCTTTGGCACTTGGGTATTGGGTCTGACTTTGCAATTATTAGAATACTGGCTCTTTCAAGCTGAATTGAAGTTGGATTGCCAAGGATGGTTGAATTCTCACCACTCTTTCCAGAAGTTTATATGTACAATCAATTAGTGAATGGCTCAGGTCAGTGAACATAAATACTGTAGAATAGGATATATTCAAACAAGAATTGAAAGACTATACAATATTTTAACAGGGCTGCTTCAAACCGCTGAGGCTGTCAACATTCATAGCACCCAGCAGTCAAATTCAGCTACCATAGAGAATTTGATAGACACCAAGGCCGAGTCATGAATAAAGAATGTTTGTGTTTTATGGAGCTGCAGTTTGTATCTTGAATATTGTTCCCATGTTCTTGCAGCATAAACCTGGACTTCAGCCAGCTGATGTTAATGAGATTGTGAACAAAGGTATTCAGACTCTGGTAATTGGAAGGGGGATGGATGAAGCATTGCAAGTAAGTACGGTTTAAGGAGAAACAGAATGTTGGTGGCCAGTGATAATAGACTAGGAGCTGAGACTATGAAAAGAAAGGTGGGAAAAGACCATCAGGCTTATCCATGATCACCTCACTAATCCAAACTCATGTACCACCCTTCCCAATCTCTTGTAATGTAAGTGTCAGCCTGGGCTCATTGGTAGCACTCTCGCCTCTTGAGTCACAAGGTTGTGGGTTCAAGCTCCACTCCAGAAACTTAAGCACATAATCCAGACTGACACTTCAATGCAGTACTGAGGGAGTGCTGCATTGTTAAGAGGTGCCTTCTCTCAGATGAGGCCCTTATTTGGATAATTTTTTTTTTAGAACTGGCCTTAAAGAAATTTGTGATGTGGGACAATTTTGAATAAATGCTACTTTTCATCAGACTAAATAGTACAGTGGTAAGTTGTAAAGGTCTCTTCAGATGTTTTTGAATAGCGGTATTAGGCAGCATCTACTGTATTATCAAATTGAAGTTTCACGGACACATCAACAGATTTGTCCTTCAGTTTTGTAAAATGAGCCATTTGTGGTACGTTAATGTACATATTTGATCTGCATTCAGATTTGATCCAAGTCAGTAATGAGTGCACTCTTCCAGTGAAGTAGCTTCATAGAAATCTAACTTGCAATGTTGGTTTTAGGTGCCTGAAGAGACACTGGCTTTAATCAGAAGTAAGGGTGTTAATGCTGTGGTTCTACAAACAGAGCAAGCTGTGCAGCAGTATAACAACCTGGTGAAAGAGGGAGTTGCCGTCGGAGGAATCTTTCATTCAACCTGCTGAAGCATCCTGCTCTTGCACTTAATGACTGAGCTGAGTCGACACCTTGTGTACCACAGGAGAATAGCTAGTTATGTTTGGATGCCTAGTTTTAATATTCTGTTATGGATTTTTTTAATATAAGAAGCAAAAGCAAATTAACTCCGTTTATGTTCTGAAAGGTACAGTAGATTCTGAAAACCATTTGAACAATTATCACCGTTCAGTAGCCCATAATTTCTACTGAAAAGATTATTTGTACTGCAGTGAAGCAATGCTTGATTATATTCTCTGTTTGAGTGGTCAATAAACATTCCTTGTTGCCTCCTCCTAAAGTGTCTGTTGAACTCTATTATATCACACCTGACCTTGGCTGTCGCATGCATTGGGTTCTAATCAGGGCTATGAACATGGGATATTTACCTTATACATATGTAGCCCAGAAGAGCAAGTAGTAGATAGTTGTTATCTTGTTTACTTTGGGTCTGGAATTGACTCTATGTAATTGAGGTCACAAATACTTTCCTGCAAGCCATTGGTAATTTGAAAGTCAATGAATCAACTATATGTTAACTGTCACCATCATGGAGCACCAGCTGTGGCCATGACAACTTCTTTGCCATTACTGTCCGCAAATGTAACGCCCCTATTTAAAAAGGAGGCAGACAAAAAGCAGGAAACTATAGACCAGTTAACCTAACATCTGCCGTTGGGAAAATGCTGGAGTCCATTATTAAGGAAGCAATAGCAGGACATTTGGAAAAGCATAATTCAATCAAGCAGAGTCAGGATGGTTTTATGAAAGGAAAATCACGTTTGACAAATCTGCTGGAGTTCTTTGAGAATGTAACGAGCCGGGTGGATAAGGAGGAACCAGTGGATGTGATGTATTTGGATTTCCAGAAGGCATTCGATAAGGTGCCACATAAAAGGTTACTGCATAAGATAAAAGTTCACGGGGTTGGGTAATATATTAGCATGGATAGAGGATTGGCTAACCAACAGAGAACAGAGTCGGGATAAATGGGTAATTTTCCGGTTGGCAGAAACTAGTGGGGTGCCGCAGAGATCGGTGCTGGGGCCTCAACTATTTACAATCTATATTAATGACTTGGATGAAGGGACTGAGTGTAATGTAGCCAAGTTTGCTGATGATACAAAGATGGGTGGGAAAGCAAATTGTGAGGAGGACTCAAAAAATCTGCAAAGGGATAAAGACTGGCTAAGTGAGTGGGCAAAAATTTGGCAGATGGAGTATAATGTGGGAAAATGTGAGGTTATCCACTTTGCCAGAAAAAATAGAAAAGCAAATTATAATTTAAATGGAGAAAAATTGCAAAGTGCTGCAGTACAGAGGGACCTAGGGGTCCTTGTGCACGAAACATAAAAAGTTAGTATGCAGGTACAGCAAGTAATCAGGAAGGCAAATGGAATGTTGGCCTTTATTGCAAGGGGGATAGAGTATAAAAGCAGAGAAGTCCTGCTACAATTGTACAGGATATTGGTGAGGCCACAGCTGGAGTACTGCGTAAAGTTATGGTCTCCATATTTAAGGAAGGATATACTTGCATTGGAGGCTGTTCAGGGACGGTTCACTAGGTTGATTCCGGAGATGAGGCGGTTGACTTATGAAGATAGATTGAGTAGGTTTGGCCCATACTCACTGGAGTTCAGAAGAATGAGAGGTGATCTTCTCGAAACATATAAGATAATGAGGGGGCTCGACAAGTTAGATGCAGGGAGGATATTTCCACTCATAGCGGAAACTAAGACTAGGGGACATCGTCTCAGAATAAGGGGCCGCCCAATTAAAACTGAGATGAGGAGAAATTTCTTCTCTCAGAGGGTTGTAAATCTATGGAATTCTCTGCCCAGAGAGCTGTGGAGGCTGGGTCATTGAATATATTTAAGGCGGAGATAGACAGATTTGTGAGCGATAAGGGAATAAAGGGTTATGGGAGGTGGGCAGGGAAGTGGAGCTGAGTCCATGATCAGTTCAGCCATGATCTTATTTAATAGCGGAGCAGGCTCGAGGGGCCAAATGGCCTACTCCTGCTCCTATTTCTTATGTTTCTTATCAACAGCACAGAAAACCCTCACACAGTAACAATCCGCAAGTGATTCATCAAAAACTTACACAACTGACAGCATTCTTGAATGAAGCATCACCGAAATAAAATGGAGTCAAATATTCCAGAGCCACAAAATGTACTACATCATAACCAGCTTTTTGAACAAACCGCAACTAATGATTTCCC
Source organism: Pristiophorus japonicus (assembly GCF_044704955.1). Taxonomy (NCBI): domain Eukaryota; kingdom Metazoa; phylum Chordata; class Chondrichthyes; family Pristiophoridae; genus Pristiophorus; species Pristiophorus japonicus. The sequence continues at coordinate 192,812,307 of NC_091987.1, read as the reverse complement.
AAGCCTCACAGCTTAAAGGATTCTGAGGTACATACATCACCTTACTAGATGCCATGTCACTGCGCTGCAGCCCAGGTAAGTTTAATTTATATTCCTAATAATAACCACACAAAAGCTAGATGCCAACATTGTAGAAATAGAATATTTCATATGAACTGCTGGATATTTTTTCTCTTATCTAAACTCATTTAAATTAATTCTTCAACTACAAAAATGTATACTTCAGCCAGAAAATCATTGTAAAACGAAATGAATACATTCATTATTAATAACTTTTATTTATATAGCACCTTTAACGTAGTAAAACATCCCAAGAGGCTTCACAACAGACACAGATAAATTTGACACCGAGCCACAGAAGAAATTAAGGCAGATGATCAAAAGCTTGTTTTAACGAGCATCTTAAAGGAGGAAAGAGAGTTAGAGAGGCGGAGAGGTTTAGGGAGGGAGTTCCAGAGCTTAGGGCCCAGGCTGCTGAAGGCACGTCCACCGATGGTTGGGCAGTTATAATAAGGGATGGTCAAGAGGCTAGAATTTGAGGAGCACAGACATCTTGTGGGATTGTGAGGCTGAAAAAGATTCATCATCATAGGCAGTCCCTCAAAATCGAGGAAGACTTGCTTCCACTCCAAAAGTGAGTTCTCAGGTGACTGAACAGTCCAATTCAGGAATTACAGTCTCTGTCGCAGATGGAACAAACAGTCATTGGTGGGTGGGTGGGGTGTCCGGTTTGCCGCACGTTCCTTCCGCTGCCTGCGCTTGTTTTCTGCATGCTGTCAGCGACGAGACTCGAGGTGCTCAGCGCCCTCCCGGATGCTCTTCCTCCACTTAGGGCAGTCTTTGTCCAGGGACTCCCAGGTGTCGGTGGGGATGTTGCACTTTATCAAGGAGGCTTTGAAATGTTTCCTCTGCCCACCTGGGCACTTTCCATAGAGAAGATTACAGAGATAGGGAGGGGCAAGACCATGGAGTGATTTGTAAACAAGGATGTGAATTTTGAAATCGAGGCATTGTTTAACTTGGAGCCAATGTAGGTTAGAAAGCACAGGGGTGATGGGTGATCCTGACTTGGTGCGGGCTGCTGCGTTTTGGATGACTTTAAGTTTACCTAGTGTGGAATGTGGGAGGCCGGCCAGGAGTGAGTTGGAGTAGTCAAGTCTAGAGGTAACAAAGGCATGAATGAGGGTTTCAGCAGCAGAAGAGCTGAGGCAAGGGCAGAGGATTAATGGGGATAGACAAGAGCTGAAATAAACCCTAAAGGATCCATTGGCGCAGGAAAAAGGAGAGGTTATAAAAACATTGAAGGATTAGAGTTTTGAGAGATTAGCATTTAAGGCATTTTCATTAGCATGAAGCTATACAGCTGTTTTACCCATACTTTGCACTGCAGGAAAAGCATCTCCCGCTTGGACTTGAATTCTGTGAATCAAAGTACAATGTGTGGTCTCACTGTTACGCAGGAACAGAGCTTTAAATTGCCATTAAGAAAACACAAATAAATCAGAAATCTTATCACAAGATGGTTACAGATGGGGAAGGACAATTGGCCATTCATAGAATCTTGCAACACAGAAGGCCATTCGGCCCATCGAGCTTGGGTCGGCTCTTTGGTACAGCTATCCAATTAATCCACTCCCCTGCTCTTTCCCCATTGCCCTGCAATTTTCTCGCCTTTAAGTATTTATCCAATTCCCTTTTGAAAGTTACTATTGAATCTTCTTTCACCACCCTATCAGGCAGTGCTTTCCAGTTCATAATAACTTGCTGCATAAAAAAATTCTCATCTCACCTCAGATTTAAGGTAATTGGCAAAAGAGTCAGTGTTCTCTGTTTACTGACTCATCTGCCACTGGAAACAGTTTCTCGTTTTGTTTATTTTGTTCCAGATTATTGTTTCTAACATTTTCCCCACCTCCGACATTACACTGACTGGTCTGTAGTTACCTGGTTTATCCCTCTTCCCTTTGTTGGACATCCATCCAGACAATCCTACACTCACCCCTTTGCAGCATCTAATCATTTATTAAATTATTCCAGGGTTTTTGCCTAGCACTCTGCATGAAAACCTGTGTTCCCTTGTTCTACTATTTATTTAAAAGTAGTGTTATGGATTAACCTTTTCTTTACCATTTACTATCCTACATACTTCTGTAAGATGACCTCTCAGACACCTCCTTTCCAAGCTGAATAACCCAAGTCTCTCCAGTCTTTCCTCATAATTTAGATGCATGATACTAGGAATCTGCCTTTTGGCAGTTCTCTGTACTGCCTCCCTTGTTTGAATATCTCCCTTATTTCAGCCCGGTCTACCTACATAGCATCTTGGTACATGCAGAGAAACTTGCAGCAGGCTACCCAGCATGTTAAAAGCATCTAATGTAATCTCTACTCAAAAGGAGGGAGGTATTAAGTTCATTTATTTTGTCCCTTTCAATATTCTCCCCTCACCCCTTGAAGGCATGGACTCACTTTGAGGTACAGTTCCAGTAGCTCCAGCTGTCCTCCTGTTGTTTAACCCAGGTAACTGTTCACGTATGAGTTTGGATAATGAGTGTCAGGATGATATTCAACTGTGGCGTTTGGGGGTCATCATTGCAAAGCCCAATCTTGTTCTCACCCAACATGCACTTCCTAGTTTAAATAACTGGACAGCAATCAGCAATGGGAATTTAGCTGATTTTACTCCTCCCTACCTGGGGTACTGAAGCCAGTTGAAATGCCCCACAGACATCAGCTGAGACTAGCTGTCTCAGCACAGACCAAGGACTGAATAATCAGAGACCTCTAGAAAACTGTATCACTCTCATGTCTTTATCTTTGCATGTTGATGAATGTTTCGCCTCCACTACTGAAGACTTAGAAAAAAATACAGAAGCGCAAGATGAATTATGTTTTATTATTTTACTGGAGAATACTTACAACATCCAAACCAGGAAATGATGTGGTAAATTACAAAAATATACATTTGCACTTGAAATGAGAAACTCTTTACATTAGTTTGTGCTGCATTATCCAGGATACAGTGTCATTTCTCTTGTGTCATACTATGCATTGAAATGTGAGCATGCATTGTGTATGACAGTTCAAAGATGATCCCTTGAAGGTTGAAGTGCTTTTAATTTTTACTGATGAAGCATTTTGAAGCAGAAGGAAACTTCAAACATATAATTAAGAATGGAAACATAGTACCACAGAGTGCAATAATTACAGTTTCCTCTATCCCTTTTAATGTTTAGCAATGATTTTATTTCAATCACACAATTAAAGCTCCATTCATTCCTTTCTTTCCACGGGTTCCCTATCCTTTCCACATATTGGTCAGGACTGAGTCACAGTTTTCTGCAGCAAGAAAGATTATGGTCGTCTTGTCTGTACTTTTTCGTACCATAGGCAAATAAAACATTTACAGTATTATTGAGTGTTAAATGTAAAAGGTTTACCTTAACTGAAATATTTCCCATTAAAGTCAGATGCAAGTTACTATTACAGTGCTTCATTTAAACATGTATTTTGAAATACTACTAAAAAGAATAGCAGATAAATCGAATCTCCTGAACAAAAGAATGCTGGCACTTCATTCACCACCAAGTGTCAGTCCAATATAATATATTATTTTTGTACCGTTTGTTTTAACTACAACAGCTTGCATTTAATTGAACCAGGGTTCCCAGTGCCTTGAGGAAAGCTGGATCCAGTTTCCCTAGTATCTTTGCCACAATTTTATGTCAGGATTTTATTTAATCACATTAATGACACTCTAGGTTCTGTAGCTACAAGCTTTGGACTAACTAATTGGCTGCAGATTGTACAGGCGTTTCATTATCTTCCCTCAGTATGTAAATTTGTCAATGTAAAGTTGTCGAGCACAGCCAGTGAGTGGAAATGGGAGTTCTGAAACCTTTCAGTACAATATTTGTTATTAAAACAGAAGACAATAAGAACAAAACATAACACATATAATAAGCCCGCTCTGTATTTAAAAACTAGAATCATTTGCTCCGAAAAATGTTTTTCGATGTGGTATAAGCATAGGACTAATCTTCAAATTTATTCAATATACATGCATGAAATCAAATACAAAATATCTGTAAATACTGAGCAGGCCTATCAACAACTGAAAAGAGAAAATACATTTTCATATTTTGAGTGGAGAACCTTTGTCAGAATAGTCGTGATATCAGTCTCTTCTCTTTTCAAATACTAATGGACCTGTTGTACATTACAGTATTTTCTGTTTCGATTTCAGATTTCCAGCGTTCACAGTTTTTATTTTTATCTCTACTGATCAGTATTTAACACTTGCTAAACAATACCATTGCCTGGTACTCCACTTATACATTTTAAATTCAGACGTAAACGTGCTTCACAATAAATCTGCAGCAGCCGGTGTCCTTAAGATTGTTTAAAGTTAATATTATTTCTTGGTATACTGGTGCTCCAATATACCATACCACACAGGGGTAGGATTTAGATCCACGTGTCTGATATTGGTTGTGTGGGGGTCGGGTGGGGGGACAGAGTGGAGGGAGCACCATGTAAAAGCCAAGCAGGGAGGGAAGTTCTGAGAATCATCTCAAGTTACTCTCGTACATTTACCAGTTGGCTGATGAGCAATGAGAACTTTTTTTTAAACTGGGAAGTAAAGTTAATTTTCTGTAGTTTTTCATACACCTGTGAAGTTTCATACTCCCGTCGGGCTGTTACAGTTCATTATAAAGCTTGTATTTATAGAAATCATTTTAAAAGCTAAAATTTAATTTATAGAGCAAATGAAGAAAACTTTTCTGCAAAGTGCACAGTTGAGTGATTAAACAGTGTTACTGTCCACACACTGCATGAGAAGGATGGATGATTAAACAATATCGTGGCTTGGTACTTTGTGATGACAGTATTGTTAAATGCGGACAGGGATTTGTATTTTAACATCACTTCTCTTTTCAGAGGCCCTGTTTGGGATCCATAAAGCTTTCCCTTTATATCCCTTTTAAACAAAAATGTAAGAATAATTTTACTTTAAAAAAAAATCTAATCTTTGCGGGTTTCTGTCGGGATGTTTGAAAATTTGCAACATCTTTCAGCGGTAAACCACCTCACTGGTGATTAACAACATTCTATCCCACAACCAGTGAAATGATTTTTACTACAAGAGGAAGGAAAACCAAATGAATGAACTTTACCCTGTAACAGCTCAACCCGGCAGCAAAGAAATCTCTAATAGGTATTTTGTTTGTAAATAATTTGATTGTTTATGCAAACATAACCCATCCAATGACCAGACTTTCACAATGTTGCTTGGCTAAGTTATACTGGGCACAATAAAGTTTTGCAACTTCCCAAGCTATACTGGAGAAGGCAATGCTTGTGTATAAGGCAACAAGCCAATAGTTCCAATACAAATATCAAGTGCTGCAGTCAGACCTCCTCTCATTAATAACAAAAATGATGGAATTTGGCAGGTTTAAAAAAAATCTTTAAGCAAATATTTACAGAATAATGAACACAAAGTTTTCTAATTATTTAAATATATATAAAAATAAAAGTAAACAAAGTTTGAAATTGTCTGCATAGAGCAGATGTCTTAGTTAAGCTTTCGCGTCCCTTTTGGATGGAATGGTCTATCCCCAATGTGCTGTGACCACTGAGTCATTTGTACAGATACCTCTGCAGGCAAAAATTTACTTATCTCCTCATTTTTTACTTTTGAGTGTACATTTACCAAGTTATCGGTTGTCTTTGATAAGATTTTTAAAACATTTTATGCAAAATTTTGTCTCGCAAAATTTGCTTAATTGTTAACTTATATTAAGGTCAGTATAGGAACATACAGGATTTTTTAAAATTTGAACATTACAGCTTCCCCTGGTTGTTACATGGCGAATCTCAGTAAGTGGGAAACATCTGCTTTGAAATATGTTCTTACTGTGTGAATGACATGAGCACAGTGGTTCTAAACTGTATTTGGCCCATGATCCAGAATTCCAACATGTTGCATCATATCCCATATGTTACGCCTAACATGAATTCCCTATTCCCTAAGGCTATAGACTCTGTGCTTCTCAGGTGATTAATACAGTGTTGTTAGTAACTAAGCATTGTTGTCATATGCCCTCACCCAATCTTTAGGGATCAGAAGTCTATAATTGCATAAAAATGTGCACTGTGGTTCATGCAGTTTTTTTCTCTTTCGAAGTAATTCTTGGGCCATCTTTTTGACAGTAAGCCAGCATCAAAGAATAAAAGATGAAAGATAATTGTCAATGATCAGCCATCTTGTGAAGTTAATCAGCAGAAATCAGTTTTCTAAAATCCAGTAGACACAACCCATTTGTTAACAGCAAAGACTGAACCAGAAAGTGTAAGTTAGAATGGTGAACTCAATATCAAATCAGGTACAAAAAGAGAAATAAAGAGAGGGAAATATAGAGAGGGAAAAAAAGATTGGAATTAGAGAGAGAGAAAAAAAGAGACAGAAAAGAAAAAGTTAAAAAAAGTAAATTTGGAAAAAAATCTCAAACAACAATTAAAACCTGAAGGAATGAGACTCCACGCTTGCAATAGGTTATGTTCAATGCCAGTGAGATTAACTGGCAGTAATTAACACTTATCACACTGTTAAAAGACTACTTAGACTTGAAATGACTGAACATTCCACAGCGTGTTTACTTCCTATCGACCGTGCAAACACAGCAACTTCATGTCACATTATGCATTTTAACGGGGAACCAGACAGCGAGTTGCCATTTTCACGAAGCTGATGGCAGAGTGGAGCATCTCGGATAGCAACTTTTGGATTTCTGCGTTTAATTGTGTATCTGCCCTCGCCTTAAATAACGGCAAATGCCATTAACCTCACCGTTATTTTGACAGCAATTTTTGGACCATTATCTCTATCAAGGCTAAGGCAACACAAGTTGAAGTACAGAACTTTTTTTTTGGAAGGGGCTGTAATGCCTGTCAACGATAGAATTTTTGGGAGTCTGAAAGCAATATATAACATACATAGATTACAATAAAGTTTGCCTTTGGAGCTTGAGGGCAAGAATCTTATGATAAGTGATTACTGAACACTATTAATGTGAATGAGGAACAGGTTTATGATGCCCATTGCAATCAATCATTACCCGAGAGCCATCAACAGTTGCTGGAGAAGATTTCCTTCCCTGTACTATGGGCTGTGGAAATCTTGTGTTCCCGCAACAAAACTTTATTCTCTGTCATTGGTGTTATTAAGGCAAACAGTGTGTACTAGAGTTAGCAGATATGCAACAGTGTCAACAGATGTTTTATTGCCCTTAACAGTTCTGCTGAAAGGTAAATTCACTGTGCGCATAATTAATTCCACTTAAAGCTGGTGAAGGAGCAGTTTGTAACATAACTGCAATTGTAATGATATTACAGCAGCATTATACCACCTGGTAGGGGTATTTAAAATAATGAAGGGGTTTGATAACATAGAGAAGACACTTCCTCTTATGGGGAATCCAAAACTAGGGGCCATAAATATAAGATAGTCACCAATAAATCCAGTAAAGAATGCAGGAGAAAGTTCTTTACCCAGAGAGTGGTTGGAATGTGGAACTCGCTGCCACATGGAGCAGTTGAAGCGAATAGCGTAGATGCCTTTAAGGGGCAGTTAGGTAAATACATGAGGGAGAAAGGAATAGAAGGTTATGGAGGTAGATTTAAATGAAGTAGGTTGGGAGGAGACTCATGTGAAGCATAAACACTGCCACAGACCACTTGGGGCGAAAGGCCTGTTTCTGTGCTGTAAATTCTATGTATGTCATTTTGTTTACCGTGGCGTTATCCATTTTGGGCTTCCCTCCAAGATTTGTGCAGCCTTGAAATAATCACAAGACACCAAATTTAACTCTGTGTAAGATCTCTCAGGAGAACAGACTTGCTGTGTACATTTGAACCGGTGTTTATCGGAGACACCACTAACTCTACACAGGCCACCAGTAAAAGATTAATAAGGATCAGGCAGAGAAGTAATCTTGGACATGAGTTAGCTAAAACAAACTAATTATCTGTGAATTCAAGTCTCATAAAGAAAGCAGTGAGATGTGAAGCATCTGTTACTCTCTCAGATGCCTAATTAATTTTCTCAACTTACTTACTGAGATCTTTAAAGCCATGCTAACCAACACATTTTCTTGTTAGTTTTATCAGTTTAAAACTCAGGACCATTTTCCTGCCAGGTTTCTTGACATCTAGCTGTAAGAATTGCAATCCCTGTCCACAATATTTAAAGTATGATGTCAATGCACCAGATATGACAAATTATTCAGAAAAATGATCTATAAACTCCACTATATTTGTTATGTTCTTATCACTAAGGGAATCAAGGGATATGGGGGTCAGATGCGAAAGTGGAGTTGAGGTCGAAGATCAGCCATGATCTTATTGAATGGCGGAGCAGGCTTGAGGGGCCGAAAGGGCAGTGGGACGCGTAGCGCTGCCGCGTAGACAGGGTCTCCCCTTCATTAAAGGGAAGGGCCAAGCTTCCGACTCTGCGTGTGGGAAACGGGACCATCACTGGACCACCAGGGAGCGAGGTGCCATGGCAGCAGCCGGTAAGTTGCACATTTAAAACATATTGAACTCGGCCCGGTACGTGGACATCACCTGACGCAGCTTCACAGGGCATACCGAATATTCGCTCCGGGATGAAAACAGGTCGCTGCGCACGGTGATGACGTCATCATCGTCGTTGTCATTGCCAGCGCAGCGGGGCAGGGCGCTACCGGTTACCGCCTCCTGCGGAATTTCACAGAAGTCAGTAGCGGCGCCCTGCCTGGGCGAAAAGCCGTTTGCACTCCATTAGCACCCCCAGGGCACTAACAGAAGGCACAAGCACCCTGAATTTCTCCCACCAAGTCTTCTGAGGCAGCATTCTGGCCAGTTAATGCCCAAAGTGGCAGCAGATTATTATGTCAGGTGCACAATAAAAGGAATTATACTATAGATTGTTTTTCGGTAAGGGTACCAAAGGATATGGGGCATGGGTGGGTAAATGGAGTTGAGCTACAGATCAGCCAGGTCACAAATCAGAATACCGTACGTTGAGTGCCTCCCCGACTTTTTCAATCGCGCTCTGAAATATGGCATCACTTACCCAGTTCTGAACAATGTTAAAATGTCCCCCATATCTGACTATTTCATAGGTTCAGCAAATTCAGACAGAATTCAGTCAGAGTTAAAATGAATCACTTTCTTGTGTGTGCTCTATCATGAAAGCACCAGTGAAGCCTGGCTAAGAACTTTGATGTGCAAAATAGATTCATCTGTTCAATGGTAATCTGTTTTTTTCTGGAGTTTTTCCCTAATCCAGCCAAAATATATGAGGCGATGTCTGGTTTAGGTAAATCCATCCTGTATCCTCAACATAATTTGCTCATGTCAAAATTGGGAAAGGGGCAGGGAAGCTCAGATTGTCCAGCCTTAAATTTAATGTGTTTACTTAGCTGATGAAAATTCCTCAATTACCCAGTAAAACATCTCCCCTTCCTAATCAAGCTATGCTCACACAGTTTGAAAAGCTCTGGTTTGGGCCGGTATCATAACAGGGACAGCTCCCATTCTTTTTATATGTGCCTGAGTTGGTCCATTCCTATCAATCTTGGCCTCCTCTGTTGGTGTGTAAGTAATGGGTGTCTTGTCCTCCTCCGTTGATGGCGTTCGAGGCTGCTGGGAGTAAGGCATGCCGTTTCTGATGGACTTGACTGAGCAGGAGCCAGAGCTTCCTGTCCCCACTGAGGATTGCGTGTTGACAAGCTTTGCCTTTGGTGCCTCGGCATCTTCCCTGTTCAGTGCAATAAAAGAAAATAGTAAAGTGTAACCCATGGCTTGAGGTGAGAATCCATTTTTATACAGCACACTTTTTGCATGAGACCCGGTTAAGCAACTCACTGGAGCTGGTTTCCACCTACAATTCCCCATGTCGAGTCTTCTGAGTTCAGCCATGCCATTGTGAAGTTGGCAAGTGTATTCTAGTCCTTCCCCACAGAGAGGGAGGGTGAGACAAATGGGGACTTTCAGTCACATTTATAACAATGAGAAGGCCTATATATTTTGAATAAAAATATGAATACCACTTTAAATGTTAGGTGCAGCTAGCTGTTTTGAGAATATACATGTGTTATGCAAAAAATTACTTTAAAGAAACATTTCCTGACACCCATCTGCTTAGGTGTTGTTCCATTTAATTTGACACCTTGGTCAGGTACTGACATTCAGGTTGAGCGATGTCCTTGAACCCTACTGTAAGTGACAGGTGTACTTGTGTGGGAAAACATTGGGCTCAATTTTCCTCAAGCCCATTTTCTAGCGCATTGCCAGAGTTACGCCCGTTTTTCTAGGCCAGAAATGTGGCAGAAATATTTTGCCAAAGTTTCCCCGATGTATAATTCAAATTTGGCGCCGCGCAGCGTGTCCAATCACCTTGGGGGGTACCAAGTTGCAGAAGATTACTGCGCAATGGTGACCACCGTGAGATCTGGAGGCCAGTGTAAAAAGAAGTGGCAGAACTTTGGTCAGTACTGTACAAGCTGGGCCGATACTCGAGGGAGAGGGTAAGTCCTGCAAATTCATCATGGTCCTTCAAATCAGCCTGCTGCCTGGCCTGCGATGTAAGCCTACTCATGCCACCCATACTGCCCCCTCCTCTGTTGCTAACCATTTGACTGTTCTGTTATTTTTTGCAGAACTTGAGGCCAACCCTGATGATGCAGAAGATGATTCAGATGAGGATGAGCCTGAAGAGGAGAACATCTTCCAATCCAACCCTCCAGACCAAGAACATGGGGGTGAGTGGGAGGGGCCGGGGATGGAGCTGGATGAAGCTCCCACTGTTCTACTGACTTTGGAGGAGGTGCCGCTCGTGGAAGTGACAGCCCCTTCCATGACTGGTGGTTTGAGTGTTGGTGGGACATTCCATGGTTTCCCACCTTCTGAGGTTGCGGGTCCAGTGGTGGGGTGCAACGATGCACACCCAGGGCCCCACCGTCCCAGGCTGCGGGTCCCAGTGTTGGGGTGTGAGCCACACCCGTGGGGAGGAGGGGAAGGAGAGCTCGACCACGCTCTCCTGAGGTGCAGGATCTAACAGATGTGGTTCAGATTATGTCATTGAGTGCAGAGAGCATTGACCTTACCCGATTACTCCTGGACGCCATCAGTGGGGTGAGTGATGAGGTAGCGGGACTGTCGGGAGAAGTAACAGCAATGACACGAGAAATGGGAACGATATCTGAGACTATCAGTGAGGGAATAGTGGCCATGAGGGAGGAAATGTCAGAGATAGTGCAAACCACATCACTGACCATGAGGGAGGGAATGCCACAGGTAGTTCAGACAGTTTTGCTTAACATGAGGGATGGAATGTTGCAGGTCGTTGAGACACTGTCAGGGCGCATGAGGGACAGCATGTTGGAGATGGCTGCTGCAATAAGGAACACACCCAGACCCCGTATCCATTAACAGAATCGACTGTCACTCCCACTCCAATCCCCACACCATGAATTATGATCATTCCTATGCGCGTGCAGTGCAGCCGTGATCTGGCGAATGGAGAATGCATGTTGAGAGATGGCGCACACAACCCCAGTTGTAGCTTGAAACGATCCATAGATAAAAGTGCAGCTGTTACCTTCACTTCAACTGACAACGCAGTCCTCCCGATGCTTCTAGATTGCAGGTCTGCTTTGACCAACTCACAGATCTCAGTTACAACTTCTTTGTGGAAACACAGCTTTCTGACAGTCTGCATCACTCAAGTGCAGGTACAAATGTCTGTCTCAATATACCAGAGGTGGGTAGGGCCTCCTGCCCAGCACCCTACGGGCTCTGATGTTCCTGATGCGATGAAGTCAAATCAATTGTCTCCTACGTAGCAGCATGATGCAGAAGGCTCACACAAGGTATGGCATTGTCAGTATTGCCCCCATACTTAAATTTTACCTTTGAAAGAAGCTCAAAATGGCAGGAAAGCAGGCAGGACAGGTTCACAGTTCTCTCTCGCTCTCCAGGTCTGTATGGATGGACCACACCCAAAGGTGACTTGTGACCTGTCTTTTCTCTTCTCTCTCCCTTTACTAATTGGAATCTTGTGACTTTTCTCTCTCTCTCTCTCTCTCTCCCCCACTCCACTTTATTAATTGGAGTCTTGTGACTTCTCTCTCTCTCTCCCCCACTCCACTTTATTAATTGGAGTCTTGTGACTTCTCTCTCTCCCTCCCCCACTCATTGCAGTCTTCAGTGCAGCAGGTACCTCGCTCCCCGGGCTCCAAGTCTTCTGATCGGCACCTCGCTCTCTCGCCTCTTCCTCCCACTCCCACTGTCAGGAAACCGGTTTAGTCAGGAAACATGCTTCCAGTCCAGTTTACAGCACAGGCCTTTGCTTTTTTCAATATTGCAAAGACAATAATAACACCTATAACTATGGTGTTACTGTTCAATATATCTAACTAATAGTTTCTAACCGAGATCATGGTCAGACAGGCTGCTTATTTTTTGCCTTCCAAACCACATGGCTACTGACGTAAACTTATACTACAGCCGGAGTGGTTTGTGCAAGGAGTGAGCAGAGTGCGTGAGATATGTGTTACGGCATTGTTCTCTCAGCTCTGAGAACTGGATTCAAAATAATCTTGGGTAAAAGTGATGATCTCGTCTTCTCTTCTAGATAAAAACGGTAAATAAAAAGCCATTGGCACTGAAATCTAACATATCCTCTAATTCAGCATCAACTGCCACCAGTTTGGAAATCACACTGCTGCAGTTGTTATGATGCACTTATTGGAGCAATACCACAAGCGCTTAAGCAGTGGTGTGACTGGGCAGTATGGTGATAGAGGGCCTGCTTCCACCACTATTAGGTTGGCAGTGATCATGAGCTCCATACATCTGTGCTCAAAAATGGGGTGGTACTTAACAACTCCTGTACAATCCCACTGTGTTAAAAAAGGCTGACATAACAGTCTAAGTTAAAGGTTTTAAAAAACATACAAATAAGATGGGCTTAGTTGTACTGCAGCTGGTGTGAAACAAAGGCATTGCACAACCTCTAAGAAGTAGCTTCTCACACCAGCATCAGCAGCATCAGGTTCTTGTTTGTTTGGCACAATGACAGGATCAGAAACCACAAGAATAAATATTATCTGAAACATAAACACTGCACTGATGCAGAAACTGGTGCTTTTCTGCGGTTAGGCTCAAGTCACAGGGATGGGACAATGAATATTTGCACAGACTCAGATCTCTGTCATACCTCACCAGTAATTAGCGACAAGGTCAGTGTTAATATCCAAAATCTAAGAGATAAAAGGCCTGAAACCAGTGCAAACTACCGTGATTGTGCATCTTAGGCTGCTGATTGCAACTCTACCTGATCTCATTTGGTATTTCCTCTTCCTCATAATTATGACTTTCCTTCCTGTACAGTGTGAACCAGATGATAAGGAAGATTATCAGTAACCCAACTATAACTCCAATAACAGCACCAGCAATGATCCCAGGATCTCTCACATCTGGAAATAAAAGAAAGTGGGCAAATTAATATTGACATCCTTGTCCACTTAAATTAATTTGAATGAAAGTATGCATGAGTTTCTTTTCAGTGCAAATATGGGTTATCTTGGCACTCTATTCTTGTACCTTTGCAAAAAATACTTTTTGATGGCATATGTTTTCCTCTCAGTTCTTGCATTTCTTAAAGTCAACTTATTTTTATTCTGTGCTCATTATTGATGAACATGATAATTGTAAATTCAAAATTTCTATTTTCCCACTCTGTCACACTTGACCTATGACCCTCATAATTAAGCAGGCCACACACATAGGGGGAGAAATTTGTGTTGTTTGCGCCTCCCTTTAGCGTCCCTGAGGCACGGGGCCACTACTGCCTCCCATGGAATTCCGCGGGAGGTGCAAACCTGCCGATAGCACCCCGTGCCACTGCGCCGCGATGACGATATCATCACTGTGCGCAGCGACCCATTTTCGTCCCGAAGCAAAAATTTGCTTGCAACCCGTGATGATCGCGCCAGACCCGTGGGTCATGAACAGGACCGCACACAGCTCACAGGGCGAAAATTAAAGGGGAGGTGCGGCGCGCACTTTTTTTTTTTTTACAATGGCCGACTTACCGGTCGCGGCCTTGCCTTGTCCAATTCGCGGGGTGCATACCACGGTGTTGCAGCCCGGCACTCCGCTTCTGTGCCTGGCTGGTGCCATGGCAACTCACTCCCCAGTGGTGAAGTGGTGACCCCTTCTACCCGATGCAGAGTCAGCAACGTGCCCTCACCTTTAACGTAAGGGGAGGGCTCTGTGCTCCCGCCGGCGTTACGCAGCGCTCCGTGTAGCGCTGGTAAATTCCCGCGGTTAGTACCCCAGTCCTGCCCCCAAGATGAAATGGAGAGCGCGACATTTCGCTCCACTTCCTCTTGGAGGTGGTAACCCTAATTTCGCTGCCGGGGCGGTACCAAATTTTGGTCCCATAGAATTAACTTAAAAAGATAAATTTTTTGTATGTTATATTTTTTTCATTGTGAATAAACCTGATTGTAGCTGTATTGCTGGCTGCACACATTTGGGTACAATTCCCAAATTCTTTGATATTGTTTATTCAGGTAGATAACTCACGCATAATTGTGACATCAACAATGCAGCTTTCTTGCCCTGCCTCATTCGTGGCACTGCATTGGTATAGTCCAGCGTTCACATGGCTCAAGTTCCTCAGCAACAGTCTTTCTGGAGTTATTGAACCTTAAAAAGAAAGTTTAGCTTAGTTACATGGTCAATGCTGCAAGGGGCATTTGGAAAGCTAAAAATTCAAAGATTATCAAATAAGAAAGGGAAGGAAGGAGGGAAGGGAGAAGGGAAAAGAAGTGAAGGGAGAAGGGAAAGGAAGGGAAGGGAGAAGGAAGGAAGGAAGAATTTGCAACTTCTGAAAATTTCTATCATATTTTTGCTGTATGAGTTTGAGTATTTTCTCACGTTATCAGGTATTTTCACTGAACTATGTTCCCCTCCAGACCTCTTTTTTTAATGAGTTTTTTTTCTTCCTTTCTTTTATGTACATTACATTTTCTGACCAAGAAGGCAAGCAGACGACCTTCTCTCAGGTCTAGGTAAGTGACACTTAGTAACTGGACACTAGGAAGTGCTTGAATGTGTCCCAATATGAGATTCCTTCTGAGTTTCCATCTCTCTCTGTTGGAAAGCACTTAGCCTTCACGCTGTGCCTCTCTTGAAGGCAAAGCAGAGTACAGGAACTCACCACGAGGGGAATGGAGGGTATAACCCCCCCCTTCCTCCCCCCCCCCCCCCCAAATCTAGGTTGGATCTTGTACTCAGCAGTCTTTGGCTGTCTGGCAATATATATAGGACATTGGACTTTGTCTATGGAGTAGTCCAAGGAGGGGGAAAATACATGCTTGGCTCTGAACAATATTGTTTGTGCTGTTCCCAGGTGCTAGGGTGCCCATTATGCCAAATATCACTACTCAACAGGTAAGCTATGTCTCTAGTTTCAATGCAGAGAATTCTAATTTTGTGTTATTTTAAAATTCTAATGCCATCCTCCACAAGGTAACATTTAAAAACAGTGAAATTGTGGACAATTAAGGGAACATAACTGCAGAGAGAGAGCATCCTCACTGCAGTGCTGTAACATAACTGGGCATGTGAGCGACTGGCCTACTGCTCACATACATTTTTCATTAAACAAAACACAAAAAGCTGCGGGTGCTGGAAATCAAAATCAAAACAAAAAGAAAATGCTGGCAACCAAAACGTGGCTGATCAGCCAGTACTTGTGGAGAAAACAGATGATGAGTTAACATTTCACCTGAGAATTGGAAGATGTCACAGATGGGCAGTTTTTTTTTTTAAATGCCGTTCATCTGTCATATCTTCCACCTCTGACGAATGGTCCACACCTGAAACATTATCATCATCATCATCATAGGCAGTCCCGCGAAATCAAGGAAGACCTGCTTCCACTCCACGAGTGAGTTCTCAGGTGATTCGGGAATTACAGTCTCTGTCACAGGTGGGACAGACAGTCGTTGAAGGAAAGGGTGGGTGGGGAGTCTGGTTTGCCGCACGCTCTTTCCGCTGCCTGCGCTTGTCCTCCGCATGCTCTCGGCTACAAGACTCGAGGTGCTCAGCGCTCTCCCGGATGCTCTTCCTCCACTTAGGGCGGTCTTTGGCCAGGGATTCCCAGGTGCTGATGGGGATGTTGCACTTTATCAAGGAGGCTTTGAGGGAGTCCTTGAAATGTTTCCTCTGCCCACCTTGGGCTCGCCTGCCATGTAGGAGTTCCGAATAGAGCGCTTGCTTTGGGAATCTCGTGTCGGGCATGCGGACAATGTGGCCTGCCCAATGGAGCTGGTCAAGTGGTCAGTGTTTCGATGCTGGGGATGTTGGCCTGATCTCACAACAAATGCTGGCTGACCTGTTGAATATTTCAATATTTTCTTAAGCCATATAAATCTGATTTGAAATCCTTTTTTCTATACAGAAATGAGTCTAAGCATGGCACCCTGATTTGGAAAACATAGCCTCTGTGGGTATGGAACACAAGTCTACTGTAAAATTTTATTCACCAACCTATGCGTGAACTGGGTTGAAATTTGGCTTGGTGTCCTTTTGAATCCAAAAGATGTTCCCACTTATACAGGATGGGGTCGGTGCCTTTCTCTGATTTACACTGAAGTTTGATATCATTTCCTTGCAGTAACTGCCCTTGGGTCCAGCACTTGGGTTTAGAAGGTCTGACTGAAGTAGAACAGAGATATTTTGATTGAGGTCACACATTTTAATCAGTATACTGCATTTTACAACAGGCATTATTAATTCCCCCCATTATAGCTAGTTATAATGCATGTTAGGTATAGGACAGGAATTCAGATATATTAGTACCATACAGGCATATCTGTGTACTGCATGGTTCGTGCAACTGTCAATAAACTCTTATTTGTAAATCATATGTGTCTTCCAAGCAGGTACAAGCTGTGTTTCCCACAGGAGCAGAAGAGGTATTTGACAGCAAAAGAGCATTGATGATAAAGAAGCTGCATTTGAAAGTACAATAGTTTGTTTCATTTGTTTAGCTGGATGTGCCACTGCTTAATGGCTTCCGACACCACTATTCCTTAACGCCTCATTCAATAAGTCACATATACACCAAACAGAATACTGTGAGATCAATGCTAGGTACATATTAATCAACCTCCTACCCTTTTAATTAGGTTCTTTCAAAAATATTTTATTCACTTCTATTATAAAAGCTATTATGGATTCTGCTTCTAGCACCGTTTCTGGTAAAACATTCTAACCGGGAAATTGCGTAGCGTCCCGTTTGGGGGCGGTAACATCTGCAACTTCCTGTGCCGCTCACGAAATTGGGGTTACCGCCCCGAGAGGAAGTGGAGCACAAAAGAACGCGCTCCACTTCCTCTCTGGGATGCTAATGGGGCGGGAGCAAAGTAAGCGGGGCGCAGCGTTATGCACTGGACCACGTAGCACTGCTGCATAGAAAGGGCTCTCCCCTTCATTAAAGGGGAGGACCAAGCTGCAAACTCTGTGGGGCCCTACCTGGACCACTGGGGAACGGGGTGCCATGCCATCAGCCCAGCACTCAAATGGAGTACCGGGCCTTCAAATCGTGGCACGGACCCAGTGTTCAAGGAGGCAACAAGTAATTCGGCCGATTTATTTATTCACACGCACGTCACCTCCCCTTGAACTAGCGCCCCACGCGTGCCTGGCTGCCATGGACGCGCCCCCTGAAGCTGTCACCTGGCATCGCCCGGCGCAGCTTTCAGGGGGCAATACAACATTTTTTTACAGGGCAAGAACGGGTTGCTGCATACGGTGATGACATCATCAGCGGCGCGGGGCACTACCGGTTACCGTCGCCGCTAAACTCCTGTGGAATTTAGTGGGAGTTGTTAGCAGCGCCATACCTGGGCGAAAAGTCGTTTGACCCCAATTTCTCCCCCTCTATCTCCTAACAACCCCCTGCATAAAGGAAATTCTCCGAACCTCTCCCTTTGTTCTTTGGGTGATTAGCTCAAATTAATGTTCTCTGCTTACTGACTCACCAATAGGAATTAGTTCTTCCTGACTGTCCAACCTTATCAAAACGTCTTATAATTTTTGAATACCTCTTGAACCTCTTAACCTTCTTTGTTCTAATAAAAAGAGCCCCAGTTTCTTTAGTCTCTCATCAGTGAAGTCTCACGCCACAGAGCAGAAGAGGAGAAGATTGGAATTTTTTTTTGCGATTAATTATTCCATGTAGTTCTTCTGATTGTACAGCAGGTGGCACTCCAGGTAAATGTACTGTTTATTTGTGCAAACAAATCTCTGCACAACCAGAGACTGCCACCACTCCACTTTCAATCAGTTTTTAAATAAATCAAATCTGTGACTTGACCTGTAGGTGAACTCAGAGTTGCAGTCTCTCTGTCTTGAAGTTGTGACTTTGATTTTTGGCATGTTTCCTCCATAGTTGAGGAAAATCGGCTTCTAATATATTTAAAGAAGGGAAGAACTTGTATTTACATAGCTCAGGCGTTGCAAAGCTCTTTATAGCCAATTAATTACTTTTTATTTTTGAACTATAGGCACTGGCGTAAATGTGGAAAAGCGGCAACCAATTTATACACAGCAAGATCCCACAAACAGCAATGTGATAATAACCCCCCCAGATAATCTGTTTTTAGTGATGTTGGCTGAGGGATAAATATTGGCCAGAACACTGGGGAGAACTCCCCTGCTCTTCTTCGAATAGTGCCATAGGATCTTTTACGTCCACCTGAGAGAGCAGACGGGGCTTTGGTTTAATGTTTCATCTGAAAAACGTTTAGTAATAATGGGATAAAATGATGGTTGTTAATATAACACGATGACATATATAAACAAAATCTATAAATCCACATCTAACATATGTCTGTGCCCTTCACATTTCCTCTGTCTCACACACAGAAAAATGAAATCCTGTCTGACCTACAACTGACCCAAGAAAGGCACAGCAGTTTCAGCTCGTGGCCTTACACAAAGAAAGTTAGTTTACACATAGCTACCGTGTTCCTTACATAGTTTAATGTTCCTGTCCTTGTAAATAATCACTCCGCTGTTTTATAACAGTTTTTTGTGTGTCCTCCTGCACATGCGCACCCTGGACTCCGCCCCCTTTTTGTGCATGCGTGTTCAATGCATGCGCAGTGCGACATGCGAGGACGCCGGAAGTGGGGCCGAACCATGACTTGCGTGGAGCTCATTGCCACTGGAGCTGCTTCTCAGGCTTTTGAATTATTTCCAGGACTTTTGCTTAAAATATCGCTGTGATTATCTACAGGAAAGGACATCCTCTGACCTACCATGGGAAACCACCCAATCTAATTCAAAGATACTTTCTTAAGTATTCTCTACCCCAGGGGGTTGTGGATGCTCAGTCATTGAGTAAATTCAAGACTGAGATCGCTAGATTGAATATAGGGATCGGGTGAGAAAGTAGAATTGATGTAGAAGATCAGCTGTGATCTTATTGAATGTCAGAACAGGCTTGAGGGGCCATATGGCCTACTCCTGCGACTATTTTTTGTGTTCTTATGAACTTATGTCTAGAACGTAAAATGTTCCCCTGATCCAGTAATTTTTAATAAGTAGTCACCGACAGTATGTGTACAGATGCCTGTCACCCATAATATGTTCTGTCAGTGCCCAAGGATTATTCAGTGGTACACTTCTAACAATAAGTAACGTTTGATGATACATGAGCATGACTCTGACGTTAATTCAAATTAAAAATAGCAGATCTCCAAAAGCACTGTTCATGGTGAACAAGAGAATACTGTGTTTTAGAACAACAGGGATGTTAGCAACAAAATGAGACAGGGAAAGTATTACAGGAAGTGCACAAGATAGTCAAACTCCAGTGGCATTGCACACAAGATCTGAGACCAAGTGTAGTCTTTGGGTGAAGTGAAGTTAGAGGATGGGGATAATTGGACCACGACACAGACAAACAATTCAGTGCCCATTTTAAAGTCATATATTCTGCCTTTATTTTAACACCTATTGTTATGTTTGCTAACCTCACCAATGAGTAAGACTTGCTACCAGGGGGCACACCTGTGGGAGACCTAAGGGTCACCTGTGCACCCTGGGCAAGCAGGTATAAAAGGCAATCCACCATGCTGCTTCCTCACTTTGGA
The DNA here is from genome assembly GCF_044704955.1 of Pristiophorus japonicus. Lineage (NCBI taxonomy): Eukaryota > Metazoa > Chordata > Chondrichthyes > Pristiophoridae > Pristiophorus > Pristiophorus japonicus. The sequence goes on along the minus strand of NC_091987.1, from coordinate 192,792,082 downwards.
GTTACATTAAAGAGACCACGGTCACAATGGTTTGAGCTGACAACACAGTCTTGTGAAGTTATTCTGAACTTAACATCTATGATATATTATTCTTTCTACTTAAGTATCAAACCTTGTGGCAATTTGGGAAAGAGCAGTAGAGTTGAGTGGAGCATAGGATCTTCTCTGTAGTACAGGCTGAGGAACTGGAAAGACTCAATATTGAGACACTACAGTGTTGCCATTGGTGGGAGAGTGTAATAACAGTGTGGCAAGTTGACATTAAGTGGGTTTCATTATATAGGTCAATGTTGGAGTTTAGAATGTGAAAAGTTGATGCAAAACTGTGACAAAAGCATGACAACAGGAAATTAGGTTTCAAGGACAGGAATGGGTTTTGGGTGTAAGATCTTTTATTATAGGCACATGCTCAAAAATATTTTGAAAAGTGAATTAATTCAATACAGCTGACTGGACTACCATAAACCAGATAAAAACACATTGATTAAGAATGTTTGCCAGATATTTGTCATTATTATTACATCTTTTCAATGCTGAGCCCATAAAAAGGTTTAATTACTTTACAGAACAACTCAATATTAAAATTAATCTTTTTCCAGATGCTTACCCAGAACTATAAGATTAATAGTCTCCCAGTCATACACGCCTGCATTTTTCACTTTGCATGTGTACAGCCCAGAATCTGTTGACCGCAGGGAGGATATTTTAATGGAAGCATCTCCCATCAGGTAATCTGCTGCAAAGGAGATTCTTCCTCTCTGTTTTGTACTTATATTCTCATACACTGAACCCAATGAATAAGTGATCACCTGTGAATCAAGCAGAATGGAATTAGATCAATCTCGAATAGCGTAATTGCAACTCATTTTAAAACAAAAGATGAGCCCCTGATGTTCGGGCTCAAGATTGGTATAACAAGTTTTGGGTCTGCCTTAGATATTCTTCAGGGTGCAGTGGTACTGGTTACTCCAGTAAGTGGTTCAAGTCTCTTGCGTTTAGGCATCTGCCTGCAATTTTATAGGATGTAACCCCCTTGTGATCTGATCATGTCCCCTTCACTTGCATTTCTCCAAGATAGACTGAGACATAGACCAGAACAAAGACTATGAAAAGGCTAGATTTCTGATGATTATATTCGGTGGTGGGCCATTCACAGTCTGGCTATTACCAAGGATGTTTGTTGGTCAAGGAAATCTCTGTCATCCTTTGAAGCCAAAGACCTAAATTGTATGACATTCATATTTGTCTGTACACTATCATGGACACTATTGGACAGAATGACACTAATAGTCCTGCGCTCATCAGACACTAGCATATTAAACCTCTTATTCCATAGGAACAATCTACAGATGCATATTAATGCTTTCAGCATACATAGAAACATAGAAACATAGAAAAATAGGTGCAGGAGTAGGCCATTCGGCCCTTCTAGCCTGCACCGCCAATCAATGAGTTCATGGCTGAATATGCAACTTCAGTACCCCCTTCCTGCTTTCTCGTCATACACCTTGATCCCCCTAGTAGTAAGGACTTCATCTAACTCCCTTTTGAATATATTTAGTGAATTGGCCTCAACAACTTTCTGTGGTAGAGAATTCTACAGGTTGACCACTCTCTGGGTGAAGAAGTTTCTCCTCATCTCGGTCCTAAATGGCTTACCCCTTATCCTTAGACTGTGACCCCTGGTTCTGGACTTCCCCAACATTGGGAACATTCTTCCTGCATCTAACCTGTCTAAACCCGTCAGAATTTTAAACGTTTCTATGAGGTCCCCTCTCATTCTTCTGAACTCCAGTGAATACAAGCCCAGTTGATACAGTCTTTCTTGATAGGTCAGTCCCGCCATTCCGGGAATCAGTCTGGTGAACCTTCGCTGCACTCCCTCAATAGCAAGAATGTCCTTCCTCAAGTTAGGAGATCAAAACTGCACACAATACTCCAGGTGTGGCCTTACCAAGGCCCTATACAACTGTAGCAACACCTCCCTGCCCTGTACTCAAATCCCCTCGCTATGAAGGCCAAAATGACATTGGCTTTCTTAACCGCCTGCTGTACCTACATGCCAACCTTCAATGACTGATGTACCATGACACCCAGGTCTCGTTGCACCTCTCCTTTTCCTAATCTGTCACCATTCAGATAATAGTCTGTCTCTCTGTTTTTACCACCAAAGTGGATAACCTCACATTTATCCACATTATACTTCATCTGCCATGCATTTGCCCACTCACCTAACCTATTCAAGTCACTCTGCAGCCTCATAGCATCCTCCTCGCAGCTCACACTGCCACCCAACTTAGTATCATCCGCAAATTTGGTGATACTACATTTAATCCCCTCGTCTAAATCATTAATGTACAGTGTAAACAGCTGAGGCCCCAGCACAGAACCTTGCGGTACCCCACTAGTCACTGCCTGCAATTCTGAAAAGTGCCCATTTACTCCTACTCTTTGCTTCCTGTCTGACAACCAGTTCTCAATCCATGTCAGCACACTACCCCCAATCCCATGTGCTTTAACTTTTCACATTAATCTCTTTTGTGGGACCTTGTCGAAAGCCTTCTGAAAGTCCAAATATACCACATCAACTGCTTCTCCCTTGTCCACTCTACTGGAAACATCCTCAAAAAATTCCAGAAGATTTGTCAAGCATGATTTCCCTTTCACAAATCCATGCTGACTTGGACCTATCATGTCACCTCTTTCCAAATGCGCTGCTATGACATCCTTAATAATTGATTCCATCATTTTACCCACTACTGAGGTCAGGCTGACCGGTCTATAATTCCCTGTTTTCTCTCTCCCTCCCTCCTTTTTTTAAAAAGTGGGGTTACATTGGCTACCCTCCACTCGATAGGAACTGATCCAGAGTCAATGGAATGTTGGAAAATGACTGTCAATGCAACCGCTATTTCCAAGGCCACCTCCTTACGTACTCTGGGATGCAGTCTATCAGGCCCTGGGGATTTATCGGCCTTCAATCCCATCAATTTCCCCAACACAATTTCCCGACTAATACGGATTTCCCTCAGTTCCTCCTCCTTACTCGACCCTCTGACCCCTTTTATATCTGGAAGGTTGTTTGTGTCCTCCTTAGTGAATACTGAACAAAAGTACTTGTTCAATTGGTCTGCCATTTCTTTGTTCCCAGTTATGACTGCCCCTGATTCTGACTGCAGGGGACCTACGTTTGTCTTTACTAACCTTTTTCTCTTTATATATCTATAGAAACTTTTGCAATCCGTCTTAATGTTCCCTGCAAGCTTCTTCTCGTACTCCATTTTCCCTGCCCTAATCAAACCCTTTGTCCTCCTCTGCTGAGTTCTAAATTTCTCCGTCCCCGGGTTCGCTGCTATTTCTGGCCAATTTGTATGCCACTTCCTTGGCTTTAATACTATCCCTGATTTCCCTTGATAGCCACGGTTGAGCCACCTTCCCTTTTTTATTTTTACACCAGACAGGAATGTACAATTGTTGTATTTCATCCATGCAGTCTCTAAATGTCTGCCATTGCCCATCCACAGTCAACCCCTTAAATATCATTCGCCAATCTATCCTAGCCAATTCACGCCTCATACCTTCAAAGTTACCCTTCTTTAAGTTCTGGACCATGGTCTCTGAATTAACTGTTTCATTCTCCATCCGAATGCAGAATTCCACCATATTATGGTCATTCTTCCCCAAGGGGCCTCGCACAACGAGATTGCTAATTAATCCTCTCTCATTACACAACACCCAGTCTAAGATGGCCTCCCCCCTAGTTGGTTCCTCGACATATTGGTCTAGAAAACCATCCCTTATGCACTCCAGGAAATCCTCCTCCACCGTATTGCTTCCAGTTTGGCTAGCCCAATCTATGTGCATATTAAAGTCACCCATTATAACTGCTGCACCTTTATTGCATGCACCCCTAATTTCCTGTTTGATGCCCTCCCCAACATCACTACTACTGTTTGGAGGTCTGTACACAACTCCCACTAATGTTTTTTGCCCTTTGGTGTTCTGCAGCTCTACCCATATAGATTCCACATCATCCAAGCTAATGTCCTTCCTAACTATTGCATTAATCTCCTCTTTAACCAGCAATGCTACCCCACCTCCTTTTCCTTTTATTCTATCCTTCCTGAATGTTGAATACCCCTGGATGTTGAGTTCCCAGCCCTGATCATCCTGGAGCCACGTCTCCGTAATCCCGATCACATCATATTTGTTAACATCTATTTGCAGTTAATTCATCCACCTTATTACGGATATTCCTTGCATTAAGACACAAAGCCTTCAGGCTTGTTTTTTTAACACCCTTTGTCCTTTTAGAATTTTGCTGTACAGTGGCCCTTTTTGTTCTTTGCCTTGGGTTTCTCTGCCCTCCACTTTTCCTCATCTCCTTTCTGTCTTTTGCTTTTGTCTCCTTTTTGTTTCCCTCCATCTCCCTGCATTGGTTCCCATCCCCCTGCCATATTAGTTTAACTCCTCCCCAACAGCACTCGCAAACACTCCCCCGAGGACATTGGTTCCGGTCCTGCCCAGGTGCAGACCGTCCGGTTTGTACTGGTCCCACCTCCCCCAGAACTGGTTCCAATCCCTCCCTACTGCACCACTGCTCAAGCCACGTATTCATCTGCGCTATCCTGCGATTCCTACTCTGACTAGCACGTGGCACTGGTAGCAATCCCGAGATTACTACTTTTGAGGTCCTACTTTTTAATTTAGCTCCTAGCTCCTTAAATTCGTTTTGTAGGACCTCATCCCTTTTTTTTTTACCTATGTCGTTGGTACCAATGTGCACCACGACAACTGGCTGTTCTCCCTCCCTTTTTAGAATGTCCTGCACCCGCTCCGAGACATCCTTGACCCTTGCACCAGGGAGGCAACATACCATCTTGGAGTCTCGGTTGCGGCCGCAGAAATGCCTATCTATTCCCCTCACAATTGAATTCCCTATCACTATCGCTCTCCCACTCTTTTTCCTGCCCTCCTGTGCAACAGAGCCAGCCACGGTGCCATGAACTTGGCTGCTGCTGCCCTCCCCTGATGAGTCATCCCCCCCAACAGTACTCAAAGGAGTATATCTGTTTTGTAGGGGGATGACCCCAGGGGACCCCTGCACTACCTTCCTTGCACTGCTCTTCCTGCTGGTCTTCCATTCCCTAGCTAGCTGTGGACCCTTCTCCTGCGGTAAGACCAACTCGCTACACGTGCTACTCACGTCGTTCTCAGCATCGTGGATGCTCCAGAGTGAATCCACCCTCAGCTCCAATTCCGCAACACGGTCCATCAGGAGCTGGAGGCGGATACACTTCCCGCACACGTAATTGTCAGGGACACCGGAAGTGTCCCTCAGTTCCCACATGGTACAGGAGGAGCATATCACGTGAACGAGCTCTCCTGTCATGACTTAACCCTTAGATTAACTTAAATTGGCAACAACAATGCTAAAGTTTACTCACTGTTATAGGAGAAAAAAGAAAAACTAATCACCAATCACCAGCCAATCACTTACCCACTTGGCTGTGACGTCACCTTTCTGTTTCTTTCTACTTCTTTTTTGCCTTCTCCCTGTAGCTGCACAAGTACGCCTCTCGCCGAACTCGCGCTGTTCCTGGTCTCACTGCCCTTTATAGGCCTCTCGCCGACCCCGGAACTCCCGCCTCTCCACGCACCTCCTCGACGCTGCTCCCGGTCTCACTGGCCTTTATAGGCCTCTCGCCGACCCCGGAACTCCCGCCTCTCCACGCACCTCCGACGCTGCTCTCGGTCTCACTGGCCTTTATAGGCCTCTTGCCGACCCCGGAACTCCCGCCTCTCCACGCACCTCCGACGCTGCTCCCGGTCTCACTGGCCTTTATAGGCCTCTCGCCAACCCCGGAACTCCCGCCTCTCCACGCACCTCCTCACCATAATGTATGCTCCCTGCAGCTAAGTGACTCAACCAACTGCATTTAATTTTAACTCTGTGCATTGGAATCATCATGAAATAATCCAATAATAATCCAAGATAAACAACAATGCTCTGTTTTTGTCACATTATCTTTGTAAGGCTGTTCAAACTGTCCTTTTTTATCAAGATGGTCCCTCACAGAGAGATCATGAGTAATGTTGCAACACAAAACCACAACTGAAAAACAGAAATAAATTCATATTTAACAGCAACAACTGACAACAATGGTAGGAAGAGTTTTTTAAAAAAAGATCCCGACGATGATTTGTGCTGAAAGAGAAAATAAACTCAACACATAGATTGAACTCAGTTTTTGGTGTCAAGCATTTTAAAACTGTAGCCAATGGTGAACGCCCCATTTTCTCACCATCGATTGCCATTAGTAATACAAACTTGTTCTGGGCAGCAGCAGAGAGTCACTTTTATCAAGGGACTTTTAAGAGCTCTTGCTGAATTTGTTGGCACTGCTCCTGCCCAGGATCTGATGGGGGACGGTGTTAAGTGGAATCGTGAATGGAGGAGAGCTGTGAAATTGCTATAACTCCGCTCCTCTGAAACTGCCACCAAAATATTGGCCCAAAAATTGTGGTCGGATGCTTCCCTCCAACTAAAATACCTGGTGGTCCCAGAGGAACGTAGACTTGCTCTCCGAGGCCTAGTTGCGCAGTCCAGTATACAGGCCTATGTCTTCCAGGAGCGTATGCGTATTCTGGGATCACATGGGCCTGGACCACCAATCAAAATGTAGTATTTGCATCCCTAAAATCAATCATATTCAATGAGAATACCCCTAAAATCAATCATTCAATGAGAATACCCCTAAAATCAAATAAAACACCCAAATAAATAAAAAGATTTCACTTTTTTAAAATTAATAGGAATTGCATTAAATTGTTTTAAAGAAAAATTTATTTTTGTGAATTAAAAAAAATGTTTTAATAGTGTTCAAAATAAACCTACTTTCATAGGCAGGGTTTTTAATATAAAAATAAGTAATAACATTTATTTTTTCTATGTTTTAAAACTCTTACACTGGTAAAAGTAGGCTAAATAAGAGTTTGAAGGACTTTCACTGGGTAAGAGTTGGGCAAATAGCCCAAATCTCCGCTTGCGAATGTCCTTCTCCCGGGGATGTGTGCGATCGCAAAAGCCGGTTCTTGGCACATGCACATCGAACGCCGAGAACCGGCATTTGCGAGGCCTCTTTGGGTGCATGCGCACATCGTACGCACCCGGAGAGGCCGCAATTCACGGGCCATTAAGAAAGGCCTTTGAAGTGCTGTAAATAGAGCATATGATACAATAAAAATGTAAAAGGATGTACTCAACATCAGGAATACCATAAAAGCAGTGGGCAACCAGTCAAAAAAGAACAGGAGAAGAAAGCAATTTTCTCAGTGAAGGTATCCGGGACACTACTGGTGATGGAGAGGCGCTGATGTTGATGAAGGAAGAAGAGTTAGTCAGCCTCATAATAACGTCGTATTAGTGAAAGACTCACGGACAGAAAGGTCACCTGACCTCTAGAAAACTAAGCTTCTTCAAGGAAAGTGCCACCACGTCTTTTTCCTGAAGTGGATGACAAGCAATATCTTATTGGATGAACAAAATGAAGAACAGTTCCCTTTGTACTTGTCATTTCTGCCTTATATTGCCATCAGTCCAAAACATCATGGCCTGCTTCTGCTCGATTGCGCTGGTTTTGCAACACAATTCGACCAAAATCGACATAGCCAGCGCAAAAGATGACGGAATTTTAAGCGCAATTTGCATTCGGTGCAACCTGAGTTTCCGCGATCTTTTGCGCTAGTTTTAAAAACACCGCGCTGGCAGCAGGTGCCGGCCACACAATTAGCCACGGCCCCAGGGTGAATTTCCGCTAATTGCTCTCGTTTGCAGGCCTTCAGGGAGGCTTTCAAAATTAAGCTGTTACTTTTGGCTGCGGGCCCACTAAAACCTAAGTTTTAAAAGCTTTTAAAGTAATTTTTGTTTTGATTTGGTAAGTAACTGACGAATGTACCCCAATATAACTAGAAAATAGTTTTATATAATTTTAAAAATGAATTTCAGTAATTTAAAATCATGTTACTCAGCAGTGGTTCATTGACACTGATTACAAAATGCTTATTTTTTGTGATTAAACCTATTTTCAGCCATTTTAGTCACACTTCAACAAATTACCACTTTTAAATACAGGTGAAACCTCCCTTATCCAGAACCATCCCTTCTCCAGAACCATTCCCGGCCATCGGGTGGCGCATGCGCAGAACTCCAACATGAACAAATTGAAGTCCTGCCATGCTGGCCTGACCAACCTCCTCCCCCCCCACCCCCACCCCACCTCCATTCCATGATCTCTCTGCCGCACTCCCAGCTCCAAGCCAGCCAGCCCCGATATCCCCTTGCTCAGTACCTGTACCATCCAATTTAAAGTGACCACCCCTCGTCCGGAAAAATCCCCTATCCAGAACAGATCAGGTCCCGTGGGTTCTGGATAAGGGACGTTCAACCTGTATATGAAGCAAATTTTTTTTTTTTAATTACGTTATAAAATGCTGCCCGATTGCTCAGGATCTGGCAGATTTTGCATTCCCCGATATGTAAATGAGTTTGAACGAAAACTAGGGGGGAAAAAAAAACACTTTTCAAAAAGGGCGCTATTTGCAATTGCGCCCAAAGTAGAAACTCTATCCTCGTATCTATCAGCATAGGCTGTCGAAGTGGCAAATTTAAATAATTTCATTTAACATCTGCCTGAGTGTCTTAACTGTCTGCTGTCTAAGTTAAAATGCTGTGGAACAGAATGTGCAGCGTTCACAGCTGGCCAGTAAATGTATTTAATGCGGCATAATTATCTAAAATACCCTAATACCCAACACTCTGAACATTGACCTGTGATGTCTGTGTTCCGCTATTGAGCAATATCTTATAAATGAATCATAAAATATGTGTGGGTTTTGTATGTCGTCGCAGCAGTGATCCTTGCTGGAGGATGGATGGAGGGCCACAGGGAATTTTATGTTGCTCACACTAATATTTCCTCACCACTGAACCTAGCCATGAAAAGGATGTAACTCAGCATATTTCTGAATCGATGATGTGGTCCTTTCAAAAACTAAATCCCACTAACGGTCAGAGAACATTTTCATATGGTGATTAATTATTTCTTTCACTTCCCTTTATTTCTTTCCAGAATACTGGCAGTAACACTCATGAAGTAAACACAGCACTGACTGTGATTATTCCAGTTTCTAAGTGATTATTCTACTTTACTGTCAAAAACTGCTCTGCCCACAATCTGTCCAGTTGAAAATCAGGCACTGCACAGCAATAAAAGAGAGACAAAACAAGAGTGGGAAAATAAACAAATGGCCGTGGAGGTCCCCTGGTGAGAGCTAAGAACATAAGCTCTACTCAGTTCAATGCTGCGCACTTGATAGCTGAGCCTGTATTAAGGCTCCGTGGCTCTAAACAAAGCATTAGGGTAGCTTTAGAATCTGTTAAACCCAACCGTTTTGTTCACCCTGCAAATCCATAGAAACAGGGCTTGGCATATAAACATCACCATATTACAATAACATTCTTCTAGCCTTATTTGTTCCACTTAACTCTGCCATCCTGTTTATTTATGTACTCAGTGAAGTCGGTTTGAACGTGCAGTTTAGTACAATTATACTGTATCTTTTGAAAGCATACCATAGTGAAACAGCAAACTTTTGTCAGTGCCAGTGAGTAACCTCACTTAGATTGTCATATAAATGTTTGCCCAAACACACAAAATGACACATTCGTTCTGTTCTAGGGAGGACGGAGAATGTAAATATTATCGTTAGATGTATGAATGATAAACAAATGCTTCGTTGCTCATTTTCTGCTTTAATTTATGTTTTCTATACAAAGACTTTCAGATATCCTATGCCGGTGACTAGCCTTAATATCCTTTGCGTCAGTGGCAAAGGTTAGTGACACTGTTTAAATATAACAACGCAGTTCTTTGGCCTTGCAATTATGGCATGGGATATGAGGAATGTTAATTGATTCGGTCTAACATCTCCCTTCAATCGAGGAGGAAGGAACCTTCATCCCACAACATAACTTATTTCGTTCAAACAGATAAAAGCTGTTTTGGTTAATTGAAAGGTTATCATTTTAACGTTCTATTTCTGGTAAAGACTGTAATTTATAATGAATGTACTGCTGGCATTTACTTCACTATTTTAATAAAGCAGTTCCTTAAATAACCCTTGGTTAATTTGCACAGAGATTAAACAGTTCAATGTTTGCATTTTAACCAGCGGAAAGATTGTCGCTTTAACAGGTGCAAATTAATATTTAAATGTTAATTATTCTTTCATCCTTTATAGGTTGAACCACAATTCACTTTACAAAAAAATACCAATGAGACGCTACCATTTACACAAGAATCCAAAAAGAAAACAAGGTGAAGTCAGATCAGATCAGAATGTTGCTTTTTTTAAGTTAATAAATAACTCAATTTACTAAAATAGCATCAACAGCCTGTGAAAGGTACTAGATATTTTGGCAATATTACCAAACTTAAATGTTTTATTTATGGCATATCAAGGTGATTCATAAATATTACAAGTAGCAGGATATCAGAACAGATCTCTAGTGAGTGAAAAGAGAATAGAATAAAATACACAAGTAGGTGGGAACAGGGGGATGAAGAAAGGAGGAGAAAGGAAACAAAAAAAATCCTGGGTTCTGACTGTGATAGGAACCCAGGAGAGAGAGTGAAGACCCACAACAATAGAACAATAATACCAACTTGCATTTATATAGCGCTTTTAACTATATAAAATGTCCCAAGGCGCTTCACAGAAGGGTAATCAATAAAAAACTTGACACCGAGACAAAGGAGGAGATATTAGGGCAGGTGACTTGGTCAAAGAGGTAGGTTTTAAGGAGCATCTTAAAGGAGGTGGAGAGGCAGAGAAGTTTAGGGAAGGAATTTCAGAGCTTAGGGCCTAGGTGGCTGAAGGCACTGCAGCCAATGGTGCGGAGACGAAAATCGGGGATGCGTAGGAGGCCAGAATTGGAGGAGACAGAGCTCTCAGAGGGTTGTAGGAGGTTACAGAGCTCTTTTAATAAAGTACGACAAAGTGTCAGCATGAAAACATTGGCTGCTTTCTACACAAGCAACCACAGTGAACATCTATAGCTCACTGCATGTTTAGAGAAGTTTATACAAAAATTCCTTCAAAATGTAATCCAGTTGAGGTTGAAATATGTGTTAAACAAAATTTGTTTTAGGTTTCCTAGATTCCTGACAGATAATGCCATATGTCAATGATGTTTGTGAAAAGGGCTAAAAGGTCATTACACATTCCCTAAGGTCACAAAAAGACAGATCATTGAATGATGGTGCACTCTGCAAAGTGAAGGGCTGAGTTTCATCAGCCTTGTGCTCCTCTGGCTACATTGTTAGGCACGTCACTTTATATAAACTTTCAATTCACATTTCAGCTTTTCTAATGTCAGTACAAAAGCGCATGTGCCTATGAACTGTGGATAAAGATGTGCATGCAGATCATGTACACTGGTTTTATTGGATTGGAACTCATTTAAAGTCGAAAGTATCTGTTTTGAGAAATGATTGTTTTTGATCATTTAATACTTAAAAATTGAAAAACTCGCAGCCGCCCCACTTACGACGTTCAGCTAATCACTTACTGCAAACAAGTCAGATTGCAGTACTCCAGTTTAACAAAGTGAATTCATGTAAAAGCATCACTAACACGTGCGTGTAGAACCACTGGACTGACAAGAGTCCAATTATTTCCACTTTCAGTTCACGGCCAATTAGAATTAGTTCTAATAAGCAACAGCTTGAAGTAGCGACAACATGTTTTTTTCTCAGTCACCCACCTCCTTGTGACCCATTTCTGGTAGCAATGCCGGGAAGATGCAACAACTTACATCTGTGTGTCTGTTGGCAGTGGAGTTTAGGAGGAAAGATTAGATCGCGGTCCATGTTGTGTGCGGTTGGTCTCCAGAGCGGCTCCCTTCATGTGGAAGTTATTTTATGCCCATGATCCTAACTCACTAAGTTCGATGTGACTTCCTTCTGCTCGCGTCAGCCACTCTACCGCATCTCGGTGTGAAAGCATATTTCTGGCCCGAAAGGTTATTCAACCTCCTTTTGCATTTGCTCACATTATTAAACAGCTGGCTCCTAACAAAGGCAGATTCTGTTCGAAAAGTCAACCTGCCTTTTCTCTCTACAAATGCTAACTGAGCAAAACATTTCCAGAATGTTCTACTTTTTGTTTCTGTCCTCCAGCATATGCAGTTTGTTGTTTATTTGACTAATGAAAACTCGTATGAGGTGGAACAGCGGCAGAATTTGATCCGGTGTTCATAGAGGTGAGAGCTGAACACTACACAGCAGTTAATAATCTACCTGTTCCTTATTAGCATCAAATGTCTTAAATATAGGGAGGCAAAACATAATATGCAAATTAGATACTTTCTCTGAGAATCTTAATTACCGATTGCAATTTCACTCTAACCAATAGAAGCTAGATTAACACATAAGGGAGAAAGGAATCGAAGGTTATGCTGATAGGGTTATATGAAGAGGAGTGGGAAAAGGCTTGTGTGGAACATAAACACTGATATGAGGCTGTGCATTCAATGTCATTCTATGTAATCTCACATTCACCTGTTAATTCGGGATCTAAGCCTGAAATGAGCTTAATACATGAACTCTGGTCATTCCATTGCCAAATTAAATGTATAAAGAGAACAACTTGCTTAACATGATTATCAGCTTGTGCAAAATAATTCACTGGAGTAATATAAGAAAAACTTGATTCTGTGTTTATCTTACCATTTTCTATTTTCTATTTTACTCATCCTGCATTGTTAACTGGGCTGTGGTAGAAAGATCTTCAAATGGGCTAATGCTATCTGCAAAGTTCAGAGATAACGTGGGGTGTGATGAGCAGAAAACTGATGTTCCCATCTCATTTATTGCCCCCAAAGTGAGTTTCCATCCCAGCCATGCCGTAGGGGGAAAGATTGAGCAGAGTTTAGTCTGCAAGCAATTTCCACATAAAAAGAGGGAGGAATGACAAGCCAGTCAACCCAAACTATTCAAGAGAATCTTTGTCACAGGAATGACATGAGGTCACTTGTCCAGTTCCTTTGAGGAAATGGTGGGCAGCTGTCAAGCATAACATTTAGGGTGACTGAGTGATCACTTTATCAGCATTCAGCTGTATTGAGATGGTGCAGTGATACAGAATATTAAAACATTAACATATTACAGCAAGGAATATAGGCTTGATGTTCACAATCTACTAAGTATCCACCAGTGGCCAAGTACAAGGTGGGGGAAGAGAGGCAAATCAAAGGAAAGTTATCCTCGGCCCACTCTAACGTGCCCCCTAGCTGTGTGATTCGCAAAATATTATATGCCCTTCCTCTCAGCCATACTGCGCTCCCACACTCGAAACTCACCCATCTTTTGGGGGAACATTCTGGCCATGGAATCAGAAAACGGCTACTTGTCCCATCGTTGGTGGTATTTCTCCAGCGACTTGAGGTGTCTACTGTACATGGTCCATGTCTCTGAGCCACACAGGAGGGTGGGTATTACTACAGCCCTGTAGGCCATGAGCTTGGTGGCAGATTTGAGGGCCTAGTCTTCAAACACTTTTTTCCTCAGGCAGCCGAAGGCTGCACTGGCGCACTGGAGTCAGTGTTGATTCTGGTCGTCAATGTCTGCTCTTGTTGATAAGAGGTATGGGAAATGATCCACGTTGTCCAGGGCCGCGCCACAGATCTTGATGACTGGGGGGCAGTGCTGTGCGGCGAGGGCAGGCCATATTGTTCGCATGCCAGACACGAGACTCCCAAAGCAAGCGCTCTACTCGGAACTCCTTCACGCCAAACGAGCCAAAGGTGGGCAGAGGAAGCATTACAAGGACACCCTCAAAGCCTCCCTGATATAGTGCAACATCCCCACTGACACCTGGGAGTCCCTGGCCAAAGGCCGCCCAAAGTGGAGGAAGTGCATCCGGGAGGGTGCGGAGCACCTCGAGTCACATCGCCGAGAGCATGCAGAAATCAAGCGCAGGCAGCGGAAAGAGCATGCGGCAAATCTGTCCCACCCACCCTTTCCCTCAACGACTATCTGTCCCACCTGTGACAGGGACTGTGGTTCTCATATTGGACTGTTCAGCCACCTAAGGACTCATTTTTAGAGTGGAAGCAAGTCTTCCTTGATTCCAAGGGACTGCCTATGATGATGACGACTTGTCCCATCAAGCATGTTTCTTCCAAAGATCATGTGCAATCTAGCCAATCATGAAGTGTACTGTGCCCATTTAAGTGCCTGAATCAATGTTTTAGAGAAGTAGATCACTCGACCCATTAAGCCTACTCTATCATATTGTTAGCCAAGGCAGCTCTATTGTTATTGCCTTCCTTTTCTCCGTATATCCATAGCTCCTCCTGATCCTTACCTCCTAATAAATATATATCACCTTTTAAATCCCTCATTTGACTTTATATAAAGTCATAGGGCCTGAACTTGGTGGAAGCCAAAGGACACCGAGGTACCCGACGGTACTCTGGGCAGGAGTTTCGTGAAAAAGTCCTTGAAAGACCACCCGGTGGCAAAAAACTGAGTTACGCCGTGAATCTGGGCAGCAGCAGGCGGGAGCTCCCAATCTCGGCGGCAAATGCAATTTTCGCCAAAGTGTCGCCGAGGATTGAGTCGGACCCAGGGAGGAGGGAGCACATAGCAATAAAAACTTTCACCCCCAAAAAAACACTGGAAGACCTTCAGGGGACCCCATACACATAAACTGCTGAATACAAATTAATAAAAGAAGCTCACTAACCTTTTTTTGCAGGTCTTCTTACTTACCATTGGGGTTAGACCTGCCTTCACGCAGCAGTCCTTCCCCCTGCTACCGCCGACTCCCGCCCGCACCAATCTGGCAGCTCAGCGGGCGGGAGGTCACTTGCGTGCCAGCGGCCATCAGAGGCCGCCTGCCGGTAGCACTCCCCTCCCACCAGTGGGCGGCCTCCACGAAAATGGCACCGAGGGGAAACCACCTAAAAAACTCGGCGGCAGTGGGCGGTAAGGCCACTAAGTTCTGGCCCATAGACTCATTATGGCACAGAAGAAGGCCATTTGGCCCATGGAGTCCATGCAAGCAATCTGTAAAGCAATCCAGTCAGTCCCATTCCCTCGTTCTAACACCATAGCCCTGCAAGTTTATTTCCCTCAAGTGCTATCCAATTTCCTTTTGAAATCATTGATCGTCTCCCTTTCCACTACCACCGTAGGCAGCGATTTCCAAGTCATTACCACTCGCTGCATAAAAAAAGTTCTTCCTTACATCCCCCCTGTATCTCTTGCCCAAAACCTTAAATCTGTGCCCCTAGTCCTTGCACCATCAGTTAATGGGAACAGCAGTCGATTGGTATCATCCTCACTGTTTGCCACACCTCCAAGTTTGGTATCATCAGCAAATTTTGAAATTTGACTCTATATTCCAATATCCATGTAATTTATAGATATCAAAAAAAGCAGTGGTCCTAGCACTGACCCCTGGGAACGCCACTGTTCACCATCCTGCAGTCTGAAAAACAACCATTCACCACGACTCACTGTTTTCTAACCTTTAGCCAATTTCTTATCCAAGCTGACACTGACTCTCCTATTCCATGAGCCTCAATTTTGTTAACCAGCCTTTAATGAGGCACCTTGTCAAACATCTTCCTACAATCTATCTAGACAACATTCGCTGCATTCACTTCATCAACCTTCTCTGTCCCCTTCTGGGGCTTTGTGCTCACATTCTCACATGTATTAACAAGTTTTTCCTGACTTCACCTCTAACTAGCTTAAAACTTGAATTCAAAGATCATGTTCCCTTGTTCTGGATTTCCCCTGTAAAGGAAAGACTTGTTCCCTATTTACCCAGTAAATTCTCTTTGTTATTTCATCCAGCATAATAAAATCACCCTCATCTCCAGAGAATATAATCTAAGTTTACCCATCCTCTCCTCATAGCTCAGTCTCTGCACTCCAGTTTACAGTCTGCTGAATCAGCAGATCTTCACCAAGACCAATATATCTTTCTAAAGATGGGACACTCAAGAAAAAACTCCATAGGGTTAACATACTACATTGGAAGGGATCAGCCAAGCGTTATACACCCCGCCCAAATTTCCTTTCCATTGACTTCAATTAGCGGAGTGTATAATGGGTGGTCAATCCACTTCCGCCCGTTTAACGCCCTCCCCCCCCGTTGAATTTTATCCCCATAAACCAGAGGAGAAGCAGCCAGTGCTCTGTATAACCACAGCTGCACTTTCTTGCTCTTATATTCTGTCCCTCTTGTGATGAAGAGTATATCTGATTCCTCAAACAAAATCGAGCAAAAATTCCTGTTATTTTAGTGTCAACATTAATCTGTTTAAAATAAATGGATTAAAGTTCAGAGGCAGGCCTTTCTGAATTTGGGGAATCTTGTTGCGAATGTAACTGGCCTATAACAGGGCTATGTTAATATAAACTGGTACCTGGTACTACCATACCACCTTAGAATAAAGCCATTTACAAAAAGCCTTGCTGTGCGTTTAAATAAAATGAAATTGCAGAGTAGGTTTAAAGGTTAATCATGTATCAGCTGAGTAAACTAAAATGTAATATGACGCAATGTATCCATCTCATTGAACATTAACACAAGCAGAATAATAATTGACTGTAATGTAAACCATCTGCTAAAGGAATGCTCACCACTTTCTGATTGGGTTCAGAGTCTTGCAAAAGCCACTCAATGTCCAGGTTCTTTGATACTAAACGACCAAAGCGATGCTGACATGGCAGAACAACATCTTGCTCCTCAACCTTCTTTATTTCAGACTGAGCAATTGCAGTCCACAAGCGAGCACAGCCTAACACCCAAAAAGAAGGAGCAATGTTAGGTACAGCAAAGTAGTCTACATGTGCAATACATCCAAAACTGCCTGACTTGCACTACTATGAACTCCTCCAGTTTGGTCTCCCTAGGGAGGTGAAACTTCCAAAAAGACTAATAATAATGTATTTGCTTCATGGGTTCTTTGTTTAAGAATTCATAGTAACACATTGCGATTAAGAACTAGTTGATTTATTGACAAAAGGTTCAACAATCACACTACACATCACCAGTTCATTCACTAGGCTCACAACCAGCTGCCTCATCGTGGATCGCCCGAACCCAACTGACTGGGGTTTTATTGAGTCTTGAACATCATGTGACTGGCTAAGCCACTCTCAACTCAACAGCTCAACAACTCTTTTGGGGGAGACAAAATAAACATTAAATCGATTGCCCCCCGATCTGGGGAACACTCCAGACACTTTTAGCTGCCCTCTTTTTTTTTTTGGTTTTTTTTTGTGGGGTTTTTTTTGTGATTTTTTTTTGGGCATTAAAATCATATAATTTGCAAGTGCCCCCTATAAAAGGGGAGGGGGACACTAAAACCCGGCAATTAAAACAAATAAAACTTTAAAACATAAAATCAAATTAAAATTTGGTTGCCGGGCGTGATGATGCACTCCAGTCCCTCCGGCGCCCACCTCTCGCGGAAGGCCACGAGCGTGCCGGTGGACACCGCGTGCTCCATCTCTAGGGACACCCTGGCCCGGATGTAAGCAAGGAAGAGAGGCAGGCAGTCAGGCTGAATGAACCCCTCGACCGTCCGCTGCCTGGACCGGCTGATGGCACCCTTGGCCGTGCCCAGGAGCAGTCCTACGAGGAGGCTCTCGGACCTATCCGCTCCCCTCTGCACAGGGTGCCCAAAGATCAGAAGTGTGGGACTGAAGTGCAGTCAAAAATTGAGCAGCAGCCCCTTTAAATAATGAAACAGGGGCTGCAACCTCGCACACTCCATAAAAACATGGAACACGGACTCTTCCAGACCGCAGAAATTGCAGGCGGCCTGGGAGCCCGTGAACTGGCTTAAACATTTATTGCACGGGACTGCTCCCTGCACCACCATCCAGGCCAAGTCCCCAATTAATAGTGGGAGGACTCCTGCGTAGAGTGCCCTCCATCAGGGACTCCCGCCTCCTCCGGACGGCAAGTTGTTGCGCCATGGCGTGTCCGGACGGCAGACGAGGATGGCAAAGTTGAGAGTGTGCAGGAGCAGCCCGTACAGGAAACCCCTCCGCGTAGAACTGAAAGGCACGGAAGGGATTTCCCCGAGGCGGCTCAAGTTGTGAGGCGCCGGCTCCCGAGAGAGGTTCCGGGGTTTGGCGCGGATGAGGAATTCCGTCCGGACGGGGGTCAGTTTGGACGGGATCTCCCCACGTGCTTGAGCCTCCTCGACACACCTAACGGAGTCAGGGCCCAGAGCTGTTTTTAGCGACTCGATGGCATCGGCCGCGCGGCGGACGTCGGCCGAATTTAGGCGCCGTGCCAGCATGTCTGGCGCCATCCAGCCTGCTCCTCCGCCATCGAGCAGGTCTCTGACCCTGGTCACCTCACCAGCCACAGCCCTCTCGTCCGCCTGCCACCGAAAACCTCGGTCGTGGAGGTACGGATTCCCGAGCAGCGGCTCCTGCAGGACAGCCGCCACTCCAGCCGGTGGAGAGCTGCGCTTGGTGGAGACTTTGTTCCAGACTCAACAACTCTTTTTGGGGAGTACAAAATAACATTAGATCGAGTGCTCCCCGATCTGGGGGACACTCCAGACACTTATAACAGCCCTCTTTTTTTGTTGTTGTTTTTTTTGTATTTTTGTAGGTTTTTTTTTTAGGGCATTAAAATTATATATTTTACAAGTGCCCCCTATAAAAGGGGAGGGGGACACTAAAAACCCCGGCAATTAAAACAAATTAAACTTTAAAACATAAAATCAAATTAAAATTTGGTTGTCGGGGGTGATGATGCACTCCAGTCCCTCCGGCGCCCACCTCTTGCGGAAGGCCGCAAGCGTACCGGTGGACACCACGTGCTCCATCTCTAGGGACACCCTAGCCTGGATGTAGGCGCGGAAGAGAGGCAGGCAGTCAGGCTGAACGACTCCCTCGACCACCCGCTGCATGGACCGGCAGATGGCACCCTTGGCCGTGCCCAGGAGCAGTCCGACAAGGCAGGAGTGTGGGACTGAAGTGCAACCAGAAATTGAGGAGCAGCCCGTTTAAATAATGAAACAGGGGCTGCAACCTCGTACATTCAATAAAAACGTGGAACACGGACTCTTCCAGACCGCAGAAATTGCAGGCGGCCTGGGAGCCCGTGAACCGACTTAAAAATTTATTGCACGGGACTGTTCCGTGCACCACCCTCCAGGCCAAGTCCCCGATAAATAGTGGGAGGACTCCCACGTAGAGTGCACTCCATCGGGGACCCCCGCCTCCTCCGGACGGCAAGATGTTGTGCCATGGTGTGTCCGGACGGCAGACGAGGATGGCAAGGTTAAGAGTGTGCAGGAGCAGCCCGTACAGGAAACCCCTCCGCACAGAACTGAAAGGCACGGAAGGGATTTCCCCGAGGCGGCTCAAGTTGTGAGGCGCCGGCTCCCGAGGGAGGTTCCGGGGTTTGGCGCCGATGCCGAATTCCGTCCGGACGGGGGTCAGTTCGGACGGGATCTCCCCACGTGCTTGAGCCTCCTCGACACACCTAACGGAGTCAGGACCCAGAGATGTTTTTAACGACTCGATGGCATTGGCCGCGCGGCGGACGTCGGCCGAATTTAGGCGCCGTGCCAGCATGTCTGGCGCCATCCAGCCCGCTCCTCCGCCATCGAGCAGGTCCCTGACTCTGGTCACCTCACCAGCCACAGCCCTCTCGTCCGACTGCCACCTAAAACCTCGGTCATGGAGGTACGGATTCCCGAGCAGCGGCTCCTGCAGGACAGCCGCCACTCCAGCCGGTGGAGAGCTGCGCTTGGTGGAGACTTTGTTCCAGACTCAACAGCTCAACAACTCTTTTGATTGGAGAACAAATTAAACAGTTAAATCAAGTGCCTCCCGATCTGGGGGACACTCCAGACACTTATAACTGCCCTCTTTTTTTCCTTTTCTTGGGGGTTATTTTGTTTTTTTTTTGTTGTTTTTTTTGGGCACTAAAATCAAATTTTTTTTTCCAAGTGCCCCCTATAAAAGGGGAGGGGGACACTAAAAACACCGGCAATTAAAACAAATTAAACTTTAAAACATAAAATCAAATTAAAATTTGGTTGCCGGGGGTGATGAGGCACTCCAGTCCCTCTGGCGCCCACCTCTCGCGGAAGGCCGCGAGCGTACCGGTGGATCAACAGCTCAACAAACCTGAGAGCATACTCACAGGTGCATACATTACAGCACAGAACTACAGTAATACACTATTTGCATATCTATGTGTATACACTTCTTATAACTTGCACTCTCTGTTAGCCATATAACTGTAAGGCTACAACTAGACTGCTGTGATGAAATCCCTGTCTTCACTAGTTGTAAAGAAAGAGCTTTCATTTATACAGTGCCTTTCCCATCCTCTGATGTCCCATAGCCAATTAATTACTTTTGAAGTGCAGTCACGGCTGTCATGTCAGCAAACATGGCA
This sequence comes from Pristiophorus japonicus, assembly GCF_044704955.1. NCBI lineage: Eukaryota > Metazoa > Chordata > Chondrichthyes > Pristiophoridae > Pristiophorus > Pristiophorus japonicus. Next base: position 192,771,565 of record NC_091987.1, on the reverse strand, counting down.
GCCAATTTGCACAAACAACAATGAAATGAATGACCAATTAATCTGTTGCCCAGGCCCTAAGCTCTGGAATTCCTACCCTAAAATCTCTGCCTTTCTACCTCTCTACCTCTCTTTCCTCCTTCAAGATGCTCCTTAAAACCTACACCTTTGACCAAACTTTTAGTCACCTGCCCTGATTTTTCCTTATGTGGCTCGGTGTCAACATTTTTATCTCATAATACTCCTGTGATGTGCCTTGGGATGTTTCACTACGTTAAAGGCGCTATATAAAAGTTGTTATCGTTGTTGTTTTTGGTGGTGATGGTTGAGGGATAAATGTTGGCCAGGTCAAACTACCTTGCTCTTTTTCATAAATGGTGTCTGGGGACCTTTTAAGTCCATCTGAATAGACAGGTGTGGCCTCAGTTTAATGTCATGTGAGAGATGGCACCTCTGACAATGCAGCACTCTCTCACTACTGCACTGAGGTGTCAGCCTAGATTGTGTGCTCCAACCTGGATTAGGGCTTGAACTCCACACCCTTCTTACTCAGACACAAGAGTGGTACCACTGAGACAAAGTGATATATAAACCTAAATTGTGTGCCAACTGTATTTGCTATAATTACTAAAACCGTTTCTTCCAAAGTGGAGAAACCTCAGCATTGCTATTTATATCATTGTCTCTGTTAGACATTTTGATCGGGATATTATGGGTGTAATGAGCTGTCCACTGATGAAATATAGTTACCACTTCCTCCATCACAGCTACATTGGCACAGTGATAGTAAGTGCATTATTTAATGTAAGACTTCAGTGTCAGTATTCAGGTATTTTAATACCTGATGTGAATATTTCTGGAGTAAGAACAGGAAGAGACATCGGGGATCATTTTGACTTTGGGCGATAGCATAACATGGACGGTATCGATTCAGCTGCCTGTTATACACCTCTCCCGATTTACATTTCTATTGAAGTCACTGGAAATGAAAATTGGGAGGGATTTATAACGGGCAGCTAAATCCGTATCACCCAAAGTCAAAATTATACCCATCCAATCTAGTGTAAATTTTGGCATGGATGAAAACGGTAAAATATTTCTTAACCACTTTCTCCCTCAAACTACCTGCTGTACAAAGGCAGGAGCCCTACTCTATTGAGGGCGTGAGTCTCAATGAAATTCAGTGCAGTGACAAAGTTGTTTTTTCTCCTCTATCATGGTACACAAATTTAATGATATAGAAGCAGCTAATGATCTGCTTCGGGTCAATGGGGTACTGAAGTTGCATGATCAGCCATGATCATATTGAATGGTGGTGCAAGCATTGAAAGGCCGAATGGCCTACTCCTGCACCTATTTTCTATGTAACATGGGCAAAAAAAATCAAGAGTTTGGACTAGATTTTCGGCTTTTTGCATTTTCGTCCATTTCCGGGCGCAATTCGCGGCAGAACCAAACATTTAGCACCAGAGCGAGGAACTTTCGCCAAATGAAAGTTCATGAGGCGCATTAGCGTTAACTCTGGCGTTGCAACACACACTTTGTGCGCCGGAGCCGAAAGTTCCGGCATTAAAAAAATTAACTGTTCTGCACATGCGCAAATGTTTTTTTTTCTTCCCGTGCTTCTGGTCTGGTCTCCAGTCGCAAACACTAATGCAGGGCATGGCCACGCGCATGTGCAGTACAACTGGGGCTGAATCAGCCATTTTACATTTGGATTTTGATCATGGAGGATGACGATTCTAGACAGTGTGCCAGACGATTCAGCCACGAGGCTAATGAAGCTCTAGTGGGGGCCTGTGGAAAGAAGATGGCAGCAGGTGCATCTTCGGGGTGGTTCTAAACCACTGCCATCCATATTTAAAAGGATTTGGTGGAAAATCGCTGAGGTCTCTGCCTCAGACACTGTGGTCACACAGTGCCGAAAGAAGTTTAATGATCTGACAAGGGTCGTCGAGTGAGTACAATTTTAATTCAAGCACTCCTTCTTTACTTCAATTATAAATCTGACACACTATTTGTTCTCATGCTGTTGGTGCCTCTCAGCACTCTGTGGGTTGCCTCCTAAAATGCATGACACATAGGTAGGCTTAGTTCAGCACCCTATTTGCCAATCTTTACACATTATTAAGATTGCTTTCTGAGATCTCATAAGATTGCTCCCTACCTTGATGTCCTCCTGATGAACGACATGCAACTTCCAAGGCCTTTAAACAGAGGACTGTATTACATTCAAATAGTATGGTATACGTGCTTTGGTGGCTATCTGTGCCACAAGAGCAGATGGACCTCTTGTAATCATTCCCATTTTTATCTTTGCAGGCAAAGAAGTTACACAATCAGCGTGAGCAGGAGCGGACAGGCGGCGGTCTGCCTCAGACCCTGCCACTCACTGACATCGAGGATAGAATGGCAGGCCTCATCGGCATCACGGGTCAGGCAGCTGCCACTGGGGGCGCTGATTCCCATTCGGATACTCAGGGCAGGTCCTGCACACTCCCTGGGATAGGTTGGGGCAACGTCATTCAGTGCCTCTGGACTAGGGCTGGATCAATGTCCTGCACACTCCCTGGGATAGGTTGGAGCAATGTCCTGTAGTGCCTCTGGACTAGATATAATGGAGTAGCAGCAGTCCTTCAAATGAGCCTGTGCTATGCGACCTTTCTCATGTCACCCTGCCCCCTACCCTGCTGCTAACCACTCGTCTGTTGCTTTATTAGTCCAGATGACCAGCCACAGGCGCAGCAACCCTCAGGGGACCACTCCACATCAGGCCATTGTCTGGAGGAGGAGGAAGAGGAGGAGGATACGGATGAGCCGACTCCGGCGCAGCATCAATTGACCCCTGTTCCACCAGCGGCATTCAGCTCCTGAGGACGATGTGACGTTCTCGGGGTTCGAGGAATCTGAGGCTCTTGGGACCAGTGGTGTGCAGCAACGCAGTGCTGGGGTTGAATCCCGCAGGCCATCTCTCCGGAGGGTGAGTCTGAAAAGTCGGTCTGCTGACAGACAAGCAGATGTGGAACTGGACATGATGGGAATGTCCAAGGAGCATCCAGGTCAGCCATCAGCTCTTTGATGTCTTGGGTAGAATTCCCGCGAGCATTGACAGTCTGAAAGCGACGATTACGAAGGTAGGGTTGCAGATTGTCTGTGCGAGCCGTGATACCAGCGAGGCCATCAATGCCCACACGAGGCTGGTGGCCTCCAACAGTAACACTGGAGAGCCGGAGAGTGTGGCGTGAACCCTTGCAGAATATGGCACATCACAGGCACAAGCTCTGCTTCAGCTTGGGCAGGTGATGCAGTCCATGCTTGCCGCCATACTTTCTGTGTTTCCCACAGTCACACCCAAACCCAAGCCACTGTGACTGGCGATGTCTATGAAGAGGCTAGCCAGTCAGAAGTCGGATCTTCCACACCATGAGTTGTTTCAGTGCGTCCCCAGACAGCGTCTCCATTGTCCCCCCAACACAGCAGCACTCTGGCAGCCTTGCTGTACGCCATCTTGGTGCCACTTTGAGTAGGAGCAGCAGGCAAGGGAGAGTGATAAGGAGACGGAGGGGAAAAAGCTGATGGAAAAAATAATGGAGCAGGATATGATGTTGCTGCATTATGTTGTTGATGCTGGATGCATTGTATGTTTTATGTTATAGTATTATTATGTGACACTGAATTATGTTGTTTTGTTGATAATGTTTTTGTATTATCACACTGCTGGATGCAGCTAATTTTATTGAATTTAATTTTATTTAAGTCTCACAATAAAGATTATAAAGTTTAGAATGTTACAATGTTACAATGTTTAATACATTTTTTGTTCACCTTAACCATTCCTGTGTAGTGTCTCATTTTCAGAATAAGAGGGCGATTAGTCAACATGGTGGGATAGAGTGGCCAGTAAAGCATTCAATTATGAGCTGCCGACGTAGGCTTTTGCAGCGGCAAAATTTCCACGATGCCTCCCCTGAGGTTGTGGTGGTGGTGGTGGCATGGGTTCCTCACCAGGCCCCTCTTCCTCATCTTCCTCCTCATCCTCCTCCCCACCCCCTTTCTCCTGAGGTGGTCCTGCAATTCTCATTGGCAATACCTGTCCCCTCATGATGGTTAAGTTGTGTAGCTGAACTCAGAGACCTGCTGAGGAGAGTATTGCAAGCAGCCTCCAGTGTGGTCCAGGCATCGGAAGCGCTGCTTGAGCACTCCAATTGTCTTTTCGACGATGTTGCGTGCAGCTGCATGGCTCTCATTATAGCGATGCTTGGCTTCTGTCTGAGGGTTCTGGAGGGGGGGTCATGAGCCAGGTGGCGAGGCCGTAACCTTCGTCCCCGAGCATCCTACTTTGGCCTTGTGGTTGACGCTGGAACATCTGTGAGACACTGCTCTCACGCAAGATGAAAGCATTATGGATGCTCCCTGGATATTAGGCATTGACTGTCATGATGCGCTGAGTATGGTCGCAGACGATCTGTACATTCATGGAGTGGAATCCTTTTCGGTTTCAAAAAACCTCTGCATTCTGTAAAGATGCTCGCAGGGTGATGTGCATACAGCAAATCATCCAAAACCTACAGCCCTCATTTTGGGTCTCCCTGGTAATTGTGAAGTTTATGAAGTCCATTCTGTGTGCGTACAGTGCATTAGTCACCTGGCGAATGCAGCAATGTGTAGCGTGCTGCAAGATGGAGTATATGTCCTCCGCTGATGCCTGAAAGGAGTCGGAGGCATAGAAGGCAAGTGCAACAGTCACCTTCACCTTCACAGGCAGTGCAGTCCTGTTGCCGCTGGTTGCCTGTAGGAGCTGACATATCTGTGACCACCTCTTTTCGGAAGTGCAGCCTTCTAACGTACTGTGCCTCAGAGAGCTGGAGGTACGAGCTGTCATGTATCTTACATTATTATATATAACTGTATCCCAACATGCTATACATGACTGTAACCATCAGCATACCTTACCACCGGGGGTGCACTTGCAAGAGACAGGTATATAAGCACAGGTCTCACGCAAGTGCAGCATTCCAGAGCTGTGAAATAAAAGGTGCAGGTCCAGAGTGACCTTGACTTCACTACATGCCTTGTGTGAATCTGTACTGAGGGGACAGGACTTTACATGAGCGATTTTCCCTGTAAACTTATGGGGGATAAGGCCTCTTCCCCAAACGTCTGTGACCTCTTCGATGACATTATAAATGATCAACAATAAGCCTTCTTCCAGCTTGAAGCCATATGGCAATAGCAGCCAGGATTACTGGCTCCCGACCTAGCATGGCCCCCATCTTTTTAAATATCTTTTATAAAACAAACTAGAAACTCATAAACTTCACAATTAAATGTATGCAGTAACGCAGTGTTCTTCTCCCAATCCTTTTAATCACTCACAACTGCGACTTTTTCCTCTGTTTCAACATGGCACCATTAGCGTTCTGGGCCTGTCTGGTTTTTCTGGGCGGGTCCTCGGGCGGACGCTAAATCGGGCGAAATGCTCGAAAGTTCCGCGCGGGGCGTTAGCGCAGCGATGCACGATAATTTACGTCATCCAAACGGTCAAAACAGCGACGGGGCGGTAAGTTTTAGCGCCGCCACAAAACCATTGATGAAAGTTCCGCCCGGGCGCAAAATCTTGTGCGCCTCGTTTTACACCCAAAAAATCATTTTTGTGCCCCGGCGAGGCGCTAAATGGGGCACAAATCAGCTGTAAATCCAGCCCATAATTTTTCAGCTGGCCAAATACATCCTGTTTTTCAAATTGAGTGATAATATTTGTCAGTGGAAAATTAACAACAAAGTTCTATTGCAAAATGTTTCCATTCTTCCCCATGTGTTACCCTTCCTCTCTTAATGAGCCAACTAGGAATCTCATCGAGCAAACAAAAAATATGGATGCTCTGAAAATGTGCGCTGGGGGGGAACGGGACCAGAAGATTGCTGCTAATTTTGGAAAAATATCATCTAAGGAATGTAGACTCAAAATAAGGAGAAAATTCTCAATTTCAATCTGAGTGGAAAGTGACAGATTGATGAGGACAAGCCAGAGGTCAATGAGACTCTTTCAGTGGTTTACACAAGTCAAAGCAAAAAATAAATGCTCCTGCTAACGGAACAAAGTTTTTATAGAATGCAGATGTGAGGGATTTTGATGTATGGTTTTGCTTTGACAACGGCACAACTTTTATTTTCAACTGCTTTTTTAAAAAAAACTGCAAAGCAGCGAAAACTATCGGAAATGAACAGAGAGGACTAATTTTGTCAGATCTTTGACTGGATGAATCTTAAAACATTATCAAACAAACATAGCACAGTCAGTTTGTTGGGCCATGCCTAATTTTACAGATGCTGAACAGTTTGACGCACATGTGGAGGTAAAAATAAATGATCATAGTTCTCCCAAGTGAAAATGCCACTGGAAAGAAGCAATCATCCCTTCACATAAGAACATAAGAACAAAGAAATAGGAGCAGGAGTAGGCCATACAGCCTCTCGAGATGTAAAAGTAATTCCTTACTCCAACAGAGGAACAGGCTTTTTTGACATTGCTACGTGTCATGCAGTGGATTGGAACTGTCCCACACTCCCTTATGTAACCTCACTCACAATCCACGGATCAGGGTATAACTCATAGATTTGTATGCCACAGCCGAAAGTTAGTATTGCCAGCCATAAAGCTGATGTTGGTTGTGTGGACCATTACAGAACATTTTAGCTCTGATGCCTATTATTGTGGGATGCAGTAAAATATGAGCCTATGAGAAGCTGTAAAGGCTTTTTCACCACTATGGATGAAAACCAAAGGAACACTAGTAATGAGATATTAACAGTGGTGATTTATCGGGAAAGAATCGGATTGAGGCTGGGATTGGGATCTGTACTTGGAGTTGAATAGTTGCATCAACAATAAACCTGGATTGGACTGTACTGGTGAGAATAAAAGTCATTAACTTGCTTTGAACAGCCATTCCACTGTATGATCTGAAGTAAAAGATATGGAAGAGGACATAGATGTGTCATCCAATGGTGAGATACTGGTCAAACTGTCCACACTACACACATGTTAAATTATAGAACTCTAAGTACAAAAGGAGGCCAGTTTGGTCCATCATACCTTGCCACTGCTAGCTCCACACTCTTCCCATCCTGCTCTTTCTCTGTGCCATGTAATATTTTTCTTCAATTGTTTAACCCTCTTAAATATTGGGGCAGAAATTCCGGCCTCCCGGGTTGTACTGAGTGTCTACGGACCCAGGAAGACATTGCAAAAGCCGGTTTTCAGCACACAATGCATGCATCTCGGGAGTGAGGACATTTACATGGGCAAGATTGTGGTATTTACCCATATCTTACCCAGCAAATATCCTCAAAACTCTTGCATCTGATAAAAGCAGGCACATAGCCTACTTTACAGGCATAAGAGTTTTAAAATACACAAAAACATATTCAAATAAAATTATAAAAACACATTTTATTGTTAAAAACCCTCCCCACTACAGTAAGTTTATATTAAACCATAATTTAAAAATTTTGTTTTTAAAAATCAGAAAAAAAAATATTTTTTAAATACATAAATAACTAATTTAAATTAATAAAAATATGTGGTTTATTTTTTCTATTTTTTATTATTGGTTTTGTGTGTTTTGAGGGCTGTTTCTCATTCATAATAATGGGAACTCCAACTTATGGAGTTCCCATTTATTATAAATGAGAACATACTATACCCGATTGGCTGCCCAGAGCATGCGACTGCAGCTCCAGCCCTGCGCATGTCCTGATGTGCACGCACTGCAACGTGCAGTCAGTGGAGGCCTCAGGTCTGGGAACTCATGTGGGCGCAGCAAGATAAGGTAAGTGCGCATCTTTTAAAATTTTTTTACCCGATCGCCCGCGGGAAGCAGCCAACCGGGATTTCTGGGCCATTGTGATGAAATCAATTTCATTGGCCATGTCTGCTAATGTGTTCTATAATCTAATAACCCTTTGCATGAAAAAATTATTCTAATGTCTCATTTTATTCTTCTAATACTAATCTTACATTTTTGTCCTTTGCTACAGATTCCTTGACCAGTGCAAATCATCTTTCACTATTGAACCCCCGTGCCCCTGAATCTTTACTGCTCCAGTGAGTCAGCTCTAGTTTATGAAATCTCGCCTCATATCTATATCCTTTTATCTCTGTTATCATTCTAGTGAATTGACGTTACACCTTTCCAATGGCTCAAACATCCTTTCCATAACGTGGGTGTCCAAAATTGTGCACATTACTCCACCTATGGCCTACCCAAGATCTTGCACAGATTCATCATCACCACCTTGCTTTCATATTCAATGGCCCTTTATATAGGACGTCTAGGGCTAGAATTTCCCCAGCCCAACGAACGTTTCAACTCAATTTATTCACGTTAAAAGTGCTTTTTTGTTCTTAAACTGAATTGCACAAAATTCCCCACCTTAAGAATGGCATTTTCAAAATATCGACAAAAAGCGGATCGCCAATGTGCAACGCGAAAAAATAGTTTTAAAAAATGCACCACCTAATTTTGGCCATTTGGCAAACCCGTTTTTGGAAAAAAAAAGCATGGGAAAAGCAGCCATTGCAGCCTCAGAAACGTTGATAAGTAGGAAGACCTGCAAAAAGGTAAGTTAAAGTTTTTATTTTTTAATTCTTTTGCAGCAATTAGTTAGTTAAGGATCTTGTAAATGTTTTGTGATTGGTGATTTTTTGGTTTTTGCAATTTTTTTTTGGAGTTTTCTTCCTTCCCAGGACCTGTATTTTTCACCTCGGGCTAAAGTTCGTGACATCACTGTCTTTAACGCCAATCGTCGTGCAATGCCATTTTTTAAGGACCGCCATATTTTGTGGCCAAATTTACCCTTAAAAAATAGAAACATATTAATTCTTATTTATTCACTATTTTGTCATGTGACAACAGGCTGGGGAATTTCTAGCCCCTAGAAAGTTGTAGAAGACTGGAATCTAATGCGGGTCTAAAGCAACATTGTAGATGCTCATACCAATCATGTGGCCGGGGATGGGGGGAGGGCAGGTGAGAATGTCCTACAATACGATCTGAAGATGATCGACAAAATGCATAATATTCTTGCACGGTGTATCATTCCATCACATATTCCCATGACATTCTGTATATAATCTTCCTTCTGCTTCCTTCACTTTTCTGAATTAGTTGGGTTTCATTGTAGAACACATTGATACTGTTGTTATAAATCACTTTTGGCGCCAGTGCCATGCCAAAATGTTTTTGTGCTGCAGCCAAAAGTGCGGCATGATGCAGATGGTTTGGCCCAACCTTGTCTAGATCAATTTAAGCAAGATGACCTGTACACCTATTGCTTGTTTGAAGCCTGCATTTCATTTCTGTTTGGCTACCTTTCTATACTCTGCTAAGTGAAAGGAACTGACTGTCATGTCTCATCAGTCCTTTATGATCAGCAGAAAACGCATTGGTGTACAGACAGACAGTGAATCAATCTCCAGGCATGTGTCTAAATGTGCATGGGTTGAGTTCTGCAACACTTCTCCCCACCCCAGTTCAACATTACAGAGAATGTAAGAGCAGATAACGGCTGCTTCGTGTGGGTGGGTGCCTCAGCTGTTTAGAACTCAACATCCTCCTGACAAGCAGCAAACATAACAACAGAAAATATCCTCATATCACTTCATTACAGAGATCTGCAATAACTAAATGGGCATAACAAGTAATAGTTCTGTGATTAAAAATATGTCCAATAGAAAGTAATAGTGCCTGTTGCAGAACTCTGGGAAAACTGAGAAATGAGCTCCTTGTGGACCTGTCTCCTACCCTATAGCTGTTATTCTGCTTCCATTAGCTGCTATACAGCATCGTCTTTCTGGTTTTTCAAGCATTTTAAGTGCCTCTCATTCAAGTCAATAATAAAATCTCTATCCAATTAATATTATTATGCAACATACATAAGACCTTGTCTAGGCCATAATGTTAGGCTTTCGTTTAGCCCCAACATCTCCCTCCCCAAGCCTAGGCCAGTCCAAGCATCTAAAACATTTCTCAGCAACCAAATGTTTGCTCAATGAAGGCCCTGATTTGCATATTATCAACCAAGAGCTAAAGCTTCTGACTCCATAGTCTTTCCATCACAAAGGCCACCTACTTCCACCTCTGTAAATTTGCCTGCCTCTTCACCTACCTCAGTTAATCTGCTGCTGAAACCCTCCTCCATACCTTTGTCACCTCCACACTCACCTATTCCAATGCTCTTCTGGCTGACCTCTCAACATGTGAACCTGTGGAATTCTCTACCACAGAAAGTTGTTGAGGCCAATTCACTAAATGTATTCAAAAAGGAGTTAGATGTAGTCCTTACTACTAGGGGGATCAAGGGGTATGGCGAGAAAACAGGAATGGGGTACTGAAGTTGCATGTTCAGCCATGAACTCATTGAATGGCGGTGCAGGCTCGAAGGGCCGAATGGCCTAATCCTGCACCTATTTTCTATGTTTCTATGTTTCTATGTTAAACATCCGCTCACCTGAAACTCTGCTGCCTGTATCGTAACCTCCACCAGGTCCCACTCACCCATCATCCCTGTCCTTGCTGACCTGCATTGGCTCCCAATCCCCCAACACCACACAATTAAAATTCTCTCTCTGCTGTTTAAATCCCTTTATCGCCTTATTCCTCTCTCTTGCTATAACCTCCTCCAGCCCTACAACTTCCCCAGAACTTTCATTCTTCTGACACTAGCCTCTTGTCTATCCCCCCTCCATTCAGCCCATCATATCCCACACTCCAGAATTCCCTCCCTAAACCTCCCCACCTCCTTCTCCTCTTTCTTGACCCTCTTTAAGACTCAACTCTTTGACCAGGCTTTGGTCACTCCCTTAATATCTTCTTCTTTGGCTCAGCATCCATTTATTTCTGATTACCCCTCTGTGATGCACATTGGGATGTTTTTCTACTTTAAAGGACTATACAAATGCAATTTTTTATTGTTGTTGACCTTCCTTGTAGCAAACAATGCTAAACTTCGACATGGACAAGTAGACCTTTAGCACTTATCTACCACATTACACCACTTTCTAGCTAAAATGAGTGAAGTCTGGAACTTCAGCACCTAGATATAAAAAATTCCAAAACTAGTTGTTATTTCTAGATTTGTCAACAAATGTCAATAAAAGTATGCAGACACAACTAGTTGACAAGATACTGGCTGCATTTAAAGCAGCTGGAATACTAATTTATCTTACTGTGCCAGCTGGACTATTTAGTCAACAAAGAAACCAGTATTATTAACTTCTTGTACACTGTGGTACATTTTGTCAAGATTATTGTGCACACTTAAAAAAACAAATACCATCATGGCATTCCTAGAGCTTCAATAAGTACATTGTTTATCTGATGATTTAAGATGGACCACACATGGTGAATTGGTAAAAACACTGTCTAAATGATAAATGTAGGTCCTCCCAACTTTGGGGTTTTAAATTGTTATTTTCAGTGTTCGTGGTTTAGAAATGTTGGTAAATTCCAGCGATCTATATAAATTCTGACATATGCTAGGCTAAGATGAGCAACAAAATACAGTCGGACAAAGTGTACATTTACATCAAAGTTTAATCATACCATATTCAGCACTAATAATGCGGCAACATGGGCATAATGCAGTACATTAAATGTCAGGAGCTTTGTCAGAATATACTTTTCAACTTTGTGAACAATTGATTTGTTGGCCCCAGTGCAGTAAGTTACGGCACCTGAAATAAACTTTATTTGTCACCGTGAAGCAACAATACTGTCACAAACAGTTTTGATGAATTTCAGTTGCATGTTGTAATTTTTTTGTTACGTTTTTGATTAAAATTGCAGTAAATTCAGTGAAATGCTAAATTAGAAAGCCTCAGTCATAGTATTTATAATTCATTCCATTGTTTTTTACTTCTGTTTTCGCCATATGTTGAGCCTCAGGCAGAATGAACCTTCTCTAAGCAATAGACTCAAAGCTCTTTGCACCAAGCAGGACGTTCTTTAAACTTGGCTGAAGGCAATTGAAAAGAATAGGAAAATAGATGACTGGCAGTAAATTGCAAGTCAGTAATTCAATCAAATGATTCTGATACCATAAACTGAGTTTATGACGATCAGCTGAACACCGAGTTTGAATTATAGCCTAAACTCATTGCCAGACATTTGTTATTTTTTTAATAGTAGGTACCTTTTTAGTTGATTTAACATTTGTAACCATCCTTCCTATTGTGCGATGAAGATATTGAGTGAGATAGCTTACTATTTTACATGCGGAACCTTTGAGGATGCGGGATTTATTTTTGTGAGGATCACACTCCATCCAGGGGTTCCAATTCCAATGTTGTTATGAAACTGGCTCTCTAAGGTGTGAGAAAACTCTCTGAGGGTAACTCTACCCACTCTTCCGTCTATAAGGAAAGTTCCTGGCTTCTTGCCTCTTCCTACCATTTGGGAAAGTGCCTCTCTTCTCCTTGCTTCTTTCTAACAGCACCAGAGATGGAATCATGGAGGATTTTGGCACCAATGTCCCCAGAATGTCAAGTGTTAGCTCCATATGTTAGACCAACACACCACCTCCCTATTTTGAAATTCTCTATCACATGTACAATTCTGCAACATCAAGGCAGTCAAACAACCTGGTCTCAGATCTCTGAAATGGCTTGTCTAATTGGTCGCTAGGTGCAGTGAAAGAATGGTCTAGTATGATTTAACTTCCCATTTTTCCTACCAGTTGAAACCCAAGCTGGAATCTTACCAGCCTACAAGTGTAAGTTTGGATTTCCCAGGTGCCGGCTCTGCCTGCGGTTTGCAGACCCAGCACTAAAAGGCATGTCAGGCAATTGAGATAGTTAAGAAGCTGCTTAAAGCTACTTAAGCAGCATTTTACCAGGTCCTAACTATTTTACCAAGTTTTTTACGAGGTTCCCATTCCTCAGGGATCACGTCGGGTAAGTGTGTCGGGTACTCAACAACTTTTTGGTTTGACGAGTTGAAAGCTGCAGAAGTGGTATAAAAGCTACCATTTCACAGCTGTTCAATTTCTAATCAAAGAAGCTGTAGCCTTCAGGATTTGGAGTACACTTTTCAGCTTTATGGAGGTTTGAAGTGTTTGCAATGAACACTCTATCCAATGTCATCTCCTTGGAGCAATCTCTCTCACCAGTGACAGACTGCTTCTGTCATCTCAACTTCAGCTGTCATCTATTTCAGCAGCATCAATGCCCTTGAAAAAAACTCACCTTGGTCCTCAAGTTCCCAGCACGATCCCACCATGATCAGCCCCAACACCAGCATCACCAGGCACGTCAGCAGCAGCACCAACAGCAACAACAATCTTCTATGCTATTTGCCCAACACTTGCCCAGCGACCGTCCTTCAAACTCTCATGCCTGGTATAGCGTAGAAAAATTAAATTTAATCGCTCATTTTTATATTAAAACCTCTGTCCATTAAGATAAGTTTATTTTTGACCCTATTAAAACACATTAAAAATAAATTCAAATCAAATATTTTTTTTCTAAAACATTTAATTACATTCAATTTCAATTAATTTTAAATATGTTGAGGTGTATTTTTATTTATTGTGCTGTGTTTCTTGTTTTGAGGGGGGTTTTCTCATTGATAATAATGGGAACTCGCACAAATGGAATTCCCATTATTATCAATGAGAATACTAGATAGTGATTGGTGGTCCAAGCCCATGTGATTCCAGCATATGCGTATATATCTGGAAGACATGTTCCCGTGCGCTGCACAGCGAATGAAGGCCTCCGACTGAAATCCTATGTTCCTCCGGGACCACCAGGTATTTTAGTAGATTTTTTTCGGATCGGAGGCGTTCGTCTGAAGGAAGCCGCCCACCACAATTTTTGGCCCATTGTTTTAGGTCAGTGACCTTTCATCAGAACTGCAAAATGTTACAGATGTAACAGTTTTTAAGCAAGTACAGAGGCAGGGAAAGTGGGGTGGGGAGGAAGGTCTGTGATAGGGTGGAAGGCAGGAGTGAATATATGACAAAGGAACGATGGTGCAAGGCAAAAGGACATGGAAATGGGGCAAGTAAAGAAACAAAAGATGGATCTCGAGGAGCTGTAAATGGCAACAGCAGAACCATTACCAGAACCTGCTGTCCAACATAATGGGAGCAGTGGTTATGATTTAAAATTGTCCGGAAGGTTGTCAAGTGTCTAATCGAAAGAGAGGAAATGGAGTAGAGGAACAGAGGGACCTTTATGTATAGGTTATTAAAAGTGGCCACACAAGTAGATACAGCCATAAAAATCCTTGGTTTTGCATCTCGTGCATAGAATACAAAGTAAGGAGGCAATGTTAAATTTATACAAGAACTTATTGAGGCGACAGTTGAAGTATTAAGTGTAGTTCTGGGCACCGCAATACAGGAAGGATGTAAAAGCAATTGAAAAGATGAAGCACAGATTCATTCGGATGTTACCCAGGATGAAAGGTTAAAGTTATGAGTCCGTCTAACATTCCTCTTTACTTATTCAACTTCCACGTACAGATGAATTATGGCAAGCTAGTACAAAAAAAATGGAGATGGAAAACTTTTATGGTGAGGCTGACTTGGAGTACAACACCACACAGTACTTGTTAACTACTCAAATCAAGACAATGATTCTTGGTGCCAGGACACATGTTAAATCAACTAGGTGCACTGCAGATAATGCCATAAAAACCCATGACATGGTCACAGTGCACCAGGTACAATGGTGTGCAAGTCACTATGCCAGGATGATGATGATGTCTCTTTATATTACATTAATATCTAAATCAACTCCAAAAAGAAAAGTTGGTCTGCCAAAAATGTTGTGTTTAAAACATTGGAAGAGCAATTGAACTTGTAAAATTTCACACAATGTAAGTACATGCAAGGTTTTCTGTACACATTTGGGAAAAATCTGGCATTTCCAACACTACCCAGTAGGACTTTCCTTTAGTCAGTGGGAGACCTAGACCCCTCAAAGCAGAGAGGCTGTGCTGAGCACTGTGCATAAATGGCGCTCCAAAGTGCAGTATTTGTTATGAAATTTGATATAATCTGCACATATTTTCCAGTTTATATCATAATGCATGCTTCATAGTTTCTGATGAAGTTATCTGCTTTTCTCTCAAGTATTTCCTGTGATATCCCACACGCCTCTCTTTTAATCTGAAAGCTTACACAAAAAGAAAATGCTAAATAATTAAAATATATGCTATCAATGATTGTTGATGCCATTTAGATTTTCTACTCCACATTAGAAGCACAACTAATGCAATAAGGAACAGAAAGTTTTCTTTTATGCATTCAATGTCTATGTAAGCAATTTAGCTCAATTTTAAAGACTGGCTTCATCATCTTGCAACATCTGGTTCTGGGATATAAAATATTTTCTTTTCTTTGGAAAGCAGAAGGCAGTGCTTTGAGCCAAGAGGGGTCAAGTCTCCCACTCACAGGGCTGTTGGTGGGGACAAGCTACATTGTACTCAAAGACCTGCACACACTCCATGTACAAACCCACTGTGCTGCAGTCTGCACCATTTATTGAGCGAAACACTCTGTGCTCCTTTTTTATCCCCTAAAGTACTGTTGCTTGACGCAGAAATGACAAGAAAAGTCCATCTTGGGATAGCTTGGAATAAAGTTCACTAAATCTAGAGCACAATTAAACTCAAATGGATTTATGTGGCAGAAGAGCTTGAAAGGTCCCAAATGTACATTTGTATCATTTCTGACATTAAAGTCATGGGTGGGGTGAGCATATGTCATCTGCAGTAACATGTGCAGAAATATTACATTACTTATATTACACTGGTAGCTTTTCTTTCCTTTGTAACATTTTGTCAGTATCTGTCATTCATCGCCTCCTTTGCCAATGGGATCGACTCCTTGCTGAGGTATGATTCTATGAGGGAGAGGTAACATCTGATACCTTGCCCGAGTGGCCATTATTCAAGCAAGTCTTGACAGGGTCTCATGCTATTTACCACAGGGGCTATCACAGCAGAGCCTGATCTTGTTTACACCCAAAACCAACACATACGAAATTCCAGAAGAGGGTCACTATTCAAGTGGGAATGCTGGCTGCTCTCCCCATCGCTAACATAGGCAGTCAGGATGGACGACAGCACCCTTACCGCTGCCCCACCTCACATAGAATAAATAGGGGATGGAACCTAGGACCTGTAATGCACAGCTCTATGTGGGATAGACTTGCCAATCATCAGGGAGCTCGCACTTGTGTGATTCATCAAGTCTGGTTTATTTCCTTTTTACCTTGCATGGGACTGAATGACATTGCCAATGTACAGTATGACTATGCACTAATGTTGCGCAATATAGCCACGAGGAAATGTTGGCACACATTGTATAACAGCTCCAAGAAATCCACCAAAAGCACATCTTAAAATAAGTAAAAACATACTTTTACTCCCATCTCAATTACTAAACCTACATGGCTGAGTTCCATGCTGCCTCTGAGGTGCTCTGCTGCATCACTGCATTTCCAAAACATAGCCCTGTGTGGAATAACCACCAGTACCAAATGGCCGTCGAATCACTCGAAAAGCTACATAGGAAGAAGAATGAAAGACGTGCATTTGTATAGTGCTTTTCACGACCACCGGACATCCCAAAGCGTTTTACAGCCAATTAAATACTTTTTGAATTGTAATTACTGTTGTAATGTGGAAAATGCTGCAGCCAATTTGCGCACAGCAAGCTCCGCACACAACAATGTGATGATGACCAGATAATTTGTTTTAGTGATGTTGATTGAGGTTTTAAATATTGGCTAGGACACTGGGGATAACTCCCCTGCTCTTCTTCAAAATATTGCCATCGGATCTTTTATGTCCACCTGATAGGGCAGACGGGGCCTCGGTAACATCTCATTCGAGAGATGGCCTCCAGCTTAGAAACTATTTTTAAAAATTCAAATTGCTTTCTTTGCCCCCCCGCAAACAAAAAAACTTTCTGGATACCGAGGAGTGATATTGTTAGTTACAACGTTATTCTACCACTGCCAAGACTGGGGTTTAAATTCAGCCCAGGCTGATTGAGTGAACTTCTCTTGATCTAGCAGCTGTAAAGATCCTTTGTGAAATTAGTTATGCTCATCTCAAACCTGTGAATCACAAGATTGACCATAACTTTGTATTCAATTGAGACTTAAATAAACTCTTCATATTCTCCCTATAGCTCAGCGGTTTTATACAATGAGTGAGATATAGCCCAGTCAGATCCCAGCTTTAGACCCATAATTGGCCCAGTACCCCTGGGTTAGGTTCAGGAAAATCAGCCAGGTTTTTGCATGTGTGGTTCAGCTAAACATTTGCATCTGTGAAATACACAGTTTATTCACGGACGCATGGTAAATAAACTCACTTCATTCAGATTATTGGATAATTTATTTTATTTTCTAATTCATAAAACAGCTTTAGAATATCAGGAATAGATCGTACACAATATTTTTAGATAGATAAAATGTTTTGTAAGAGTCAGGCTTCAATTCACTTTTATTTTTGGTGCTTATGAGTAGGCCTGACATCATTTGTAGATTACTAGTCAATTACTATTTCCAGCTGGATAAAAGGATGTCTCGTCTTCCCTCAGAAGAGTTCAACAACAATCCGAAGTGCAATGCAAAATACAACAAATATTGATTGTAAGTCAACACGAAGCATGAATGAAACCGCTCTAAATTTACTATTTGTAGTGATTCTGTAGAATTTACCAATATCTCGCAAAGATTCCAGGTACCTTTCCCCTGCAGAGGAGAAGAATCCCTTTCTGGGCTTTTAAAATGAGTTTAAAGGGGCAGACGAAGCCTGCGGGTGATAAAAGGGAATGCGTTCATGGAGACACCCCCCCTCCCCCGAGTGTTTGGACTCATAGGAAATGGAATTCAAAATGGACCTAAATTACAGAAGCTTGAGATCCCCTAAACATCTATGGGAAGGAGCATATCAATTTTAAGATTCTACAACATTTTGGCTGCGAAAAAGAGTTACCAAATACAGGAGGTAGGGCTAACCTCTGAAGCAAATTCGTGTATTAAGGATCCCAGACTGTCTGGAGGGAACTATTCACCCCCTAAGAGATAATCGAATTACCCAATCAAGCACAATGAAAATCATGGTCAGGAAACTGGACAATCCTAAAACAATGCAAAACCAGTGATAGCACATTCTCACACCCTAATCAAGTTACTGCTGACAAAGGAGACATTTGAAAATGAGTGAACAGAACAGTTTAAACAGAGCCCAAGAGATTTGATGGGAGATAACGGAGCCTTTTTTAGGGGGATATATCTATCCCCCAGTTTTACAAGGAAAACTAACAGAACACAGACTGGAACTCGCACAGAAACTAACAGAACACAGACTCGAACTCACAGACTCGAACAAGGACAGACTGGAACACAGACACAGACACAAGCAGCCTACTTCCTCTACAGTGAAGAAATAGAGTCATCAAGGAAACTACCAGAACTCATCAAGAACTGACCGAGCACGAGGCCCACGAAACGGAAGGTTGTCAGCATCCAAACTGACAACCACTCTACAATCTACTTCTGAACAACCCAACGGGGGAGAAATGACCAAAAAGGACTAACTAAAACTATTCCTAACCAAAGAAAGTGGGTACTTACCCCATACATCCAAAATGCAACTTACCGCATCAACGGACGCACCCCAACCGAAGACTACGCAGTCCAAAGTCCTCTCCTCCGTCCGGGGTATGGCTCGCCTAGAAGGCCAAGTGCAGCAAATCCCGAAACTGCGATTCACCGGCAACTGTCTAAAGGGATTGGTGAGCATAGCCCCTGAACCCCCAGAGCTATAACTTAGTTAGTTAGGGGAATTGGGAGGGGGGAGGCTGGGATAACTTGTGTAAATGTATCTTCATTCTCCTCTTTACCCCATTTAGAGTTTAAGCTGTATTCTTTTCCCCACAGGCTGTAATTTGACAATTTATTCAATGTGTTATACCCCTCAGTGTGTATTGGTATCACTATTCTGTGTGTGTTATTAAAGGTGTGCCTTTTACTTTTTTTTAAACACAATAAAGCCATACCTGCTTCCTACCTTGAAACCGATTGTCTGTCTAAGTCTGTCACAGTCCCTTCATAATTCCAGTGTCTAGAACCAAGGGTGTGGGAGCGATTCGGAACCGCTCATATAAGGTCAGAAGGGAAAGCTGACCCCCTGCAAACCACCCCTTACAATTCTGTTATTGAAGATTGGCATACAGGAGCAGCAGGCGGTGAAGATGGCAAATGGCATGTTGGCTTTCATAGCACGACGATTCGAGTATAGGAGCAGGGAGGTCTTACTACAGTTGTATATGGCCTTGGTAAGGCCACACATTCAATACTGTGTACAGTTTTAGTCTCCTAATCTGAGGAAGGACATTCTTGCTATTGAGGGAGTGCAGCAAAGATTCACCAGACTGATTCCCGAGATGACAGGACTGACATATGAAGAAAGACTGGATCGACTAGGCTTGTACTTAATGGAATTTAGAAGAATGAGAGGGGATCTCATAGAAACATATAAAATTCTGACGGGATTGGACAGGTTAAATGCAGGAAGAATGTTCCCGATGTTGGGGAAGTCCAGAACCAGGGGTCATAGTCTAAGGATAAGGGGTAAGCCATTTAGGACCGAGATGAGGAGAAACTTCTTCACTCAGAGAGTTGTGGGCATGTGGAATTCTCTACCACAGAAAGTTGTTGGGGCCAGTTCGTTAGATATATTCAAAAGGGAATTAGATGTGGCCCTCATGGCTAAAGGGATCAAGGGGTATGGAGAGAAAGCAGGAATGGGATACCGAAATGCATGATCAGCCATGATCATGTTGAATGGTGGTGCAGGCTCGAAGGGCCGAATGGCCTACTCCTGTACCTATTTTCTATGTTTCTATGTTTCTATGTATTTTAATTTTAAATGACATAGGGTAAACCTCGCCTTTGAAGGATGAATAATCCATATGATTCATGATATGTATGTAAACTGCCCTGCTTGGTGCATATTTAAGTAGTTGAAAATTTTAACATGAGCAATCAGTATATATTAGCCTGTAGGGTACTTGTAAGCTTAAATGATGAAAAATCATTTTTATAATCCATATGACGCTGGAAATTAGAAAGTAATTCAGATAGTAACTTTGACTCCCAATGACTGTAATTAACTGCCAGCTACGTTTAGCATAACCATAATGCCAATATTTGAAGCTGAATAGAGGAGCCCTTTTTCCTTTTCCCTTTTCAAGTTTAGAGAGCAGACATGACTCATTTGTCTGAACAGAAGGGGTGACATATATGCCTGAATCTGCTGTCATAATAATCAGTCAGTAACTGGACTCTAACCAGCTTCAGTGTATCGTTTTAACCTGGGATCATAGGACTCTATGGGGGTTTGTGACATTGTCAGATTTGTGTCCTTGACTACAGATTTCTAAATGTTATCAATAGTTATTTCTATTATTGAATACCTAGTAAAAAAATGTTTTCTGCAATTGGAGCACCACTTTCCTTTGGAGAACTGACACTGTGTTTCAGAAGTATAGATGTGGGGTGGGAGGGGATCTCCTGGAGTGTGTCATCATTTGCAGGAGAGGCCCAATGACAAAAAGTTGAAAGTTCACTGAGCTGTTTTACATCACTCCAAAGCAATGGGCCAGAACCACTAAAAACTGCTAGACTTTCTGAAGGGAAGAGCAAATTGAATGCAGTGTCATGAATGTCAAGGAAAACAGTCGAATTTCAACTGTTCTGTTAAAAAGTAAGAAAGCACCAATATTCCGATTATTAAAATGACAACACAACTAGGCAATTGAAAGGGGAGATAACTGTGAAAGAAAGGAAATGGGAATTTAAACAAAGAGAAGCTCAAAGGAAAGTCATATCCTACTCCAGCAACCATTGCCAATATGGGGGAGTCACATCTTTTTCTGGCAAAATAATGATTTAGAAAAAATTATGTGGATCTTTCAAAAGAATTGCTAGATTAAATGCAGCATTAAAAAAACTTTAATAGAACTCACTAACTCTTTAATACTGAAGTTTCAAGTCTATCATTAAAAATAATGATGTCTATGGCTACTTTTGGCTTAGTCACAATGAAAAAGATAAAAAATGAGGGATTATAGGTCTTAGAGCACTTCCTGAAAACTCCTCCGATTGTGAACTGTTTCAACTTGGTGTTAAGCTAACTTATGTTCCTGCTACCATTTAGGCGCTCCTGATTCTCTTCATTCGTGTTTACAGCAAAAGGCAGTTTTGATCTGCAGATTTACATCATACAGCATTATGCACACCAGGAATTGGACTAACAGTTACCCTTTTACTGTGATATTTCACACCTGATTTGGCACAGGCTACCACACGCACTCTGACTACTCCACAAGGTGCAAAACAGCATAGCTATCAGATTGTGCAATGCAGCTAAAAATAAGAACATAAGAAAATAAGAAATAGGAACAGGAGTAGGCCATAAGGCCCCTCGAGCCTGCTCCGCCATTCAATAAGATCATGGCTGATCTGATCATGGACTCAGCTCCACTTCCCCGCCCTGCTCCCCATAATGCTTTATCCCCTTATCGTTTAAGAAACTAGTAGTCCAGCTCATTTGCAAGGTTATATGATTAAACAGAAATATAAGAACATAACAAATAACCATAAATTTTATAAATAACCCATTAACTTCACAAACTCATTCAAAATTGTGCTGCTCATCCTATCCGGCTGGCCCGTCACACCCATCTCCGCAGACTTGCGTTGGCTTAGGGACCCCAACATTTAAGATTTAAAATTCTTATCCTCCATGGTCTTGCCCTTCCCTGCCTCTGTAGCCTTCCCCAAATACCATTCCCGTGACTCCAGCTTCTTGTCCATTTCCCCTGCCCATCACCCTATCATTGGTGACTGTGCCTTTGGCTACCTATGTCTCACTCTCTGAGGGCTGAATTTTTACCTTGGAGTTGCGGGGGAGGGGGGGTGGGGGGGGGAACGTGGATTGTGTCAGGAACCCGAACGTTGGAGAGACGTATTTTGCAGTGGCTTTTTAATGAAGCCACTGCAATTGAATCAGACTTCTGGGTTTCCCGACCAATTAACTGGAGCAGGTCCGATGGCGTCGCGGATGACTCGCCTTCAGCTGAGCTATTTAAAGGAGCAATGGACAGATGTCGGTTGAAGGATGGTGGAGGTGGAAGCCAGATTGTGACAGAGGGGAACTGTTTGCGCGATAACACTTTGACAATACTAAATCCTTAATTATGCAGAGTCAAAGGCAGAAAGCAGCTCCCAGATTTAGTGATGCCTCCATGGAGATATTACTCCAAGGAGTCAGGGCCCGTAGGGAAATTCCCCACCATGCTGATGGTAGAATAAGGCCAGTAGCACTGATGTAAAACGCATGGCTGAAGATTGCAGAAGAAATGAACAGCAGGCGTGTTGGTCAAAGGCAATGGGTCCAGTGGGGTCAGGAAAGGTGAATGCAATGCCACATTGCCCTACATTCTGATGTGTGTGCCACCCCAGTCTCTCGCTCTGCCTTCCCAATCCTACTCCTGCACATCACTCCTCACACCAACCTACCTCGCAGGTGCACCCATTCCTCATTGTCTGTGCACTTACTCACATCCCCATCTGACCATCGACCACTGACACTCAACCTCACCTTAACGCAATGTTACCCCTCTCCCTCATAGTCACCCTCAACAGATATTGCTCATCTAACCCTTACACTTATTCCATCACTCTCAAAGGTCTCTTGTTTCCCTCATTGCAGAAGAGAGCGCAGAACACCTGGGAGAGGCAGCGAATGGGTGGTGGCCCTCCAATAACGACATCGCTCACTTCAGCAAAAGAGGCGGCCCTGGAACTGAGCCGCGTTCCAGAGCTGCTGGCAGTGGGAGATGGAGAGAGGGAGACCTCCCAGTTACATGGTGATAGAATTAAATTTAATACAGCCGCAACAGTCACTCATGTTGACTTGATGTCAGCAGCCAGTGAAATATGATCATGTGCATAATAGTAACTTAGAACATTCTTATCATAATAGTTCTAATTCATATCTTTTTACTCTCCCACAAGCCCATCAAGTGTCCCTCCCACTGGCCAGCCAGCCAGCCAAAGGAGGAAGACGATTCCTCAGAGGAGGTTGCGGACTTGGATGCTCTGATAATGACTCCACCAGGCAATGTGTTGTACTTGAACTGTAGTGACCTTAATCCTTTATTGATAACTCCAGAGTGAGGATCACACCTGGTGGCCTGCCTTTTATTATAGGCCAGGCACACCTGTACAGGTAACTTACAAGTCTCCCTCTGGTGTGCCCTCTGGTAGCACACTTTGTGATAGTACAAACAGTAGCCATGTAGGATACATGACATCACTCTCCCCCAAGCCTTTAGTGCAAACCACCTCTACATTGACTGTGCTCTGGGCTTAGCTCTATCTGGTTGACCCTTGTCGGGTCGTTTCAATCTTTGGAGTGGTTGGTGTTTCGTTGGCAGTATAATGCTGGTGGTTGATGTTTGTGTGTGTACCTGACCACTCCATTCTCGTGCCCGCCCCCCTCTCCTCCCCCCGCCATATATAGATTATGCCGGAGGCTCATTGCATTCATGTACGTTCAAGTCCAGAAAAACAAGTTTGCATTACATTTGTGGTTCAGTTGTGAGACAAGTACATTAGACTGGTGAGATACATTATCGATACGTACTGGAGATCGGTAACCGGTGCGTAAGGACAAGCTAGTTCCAGAACTGCTGGATGATGTCCAGGCAGTCTGGTGGCGGCGCGGTGCCCAGTTCTGGCAGCGGGAACCCAGTTGGCTCAAGTAGCCTGCTCTTGGGGCTGTTGCCGTTGCTCCTAGCGTCGGGCAGGTTCACAGATGCCTGTGACCTCCCTGTCCTTTCTTTGCGCCCTGGGTCGCTGCTGCTCCCTGAGGAGCTGTCATCTAGCAGTGCACAGGGAACTGCTGACTCGCTTACCTGGGCGTTGTTTAGTTTGGGATCCTGGCTGGTCCTGGTCCTCTTTTGGAGGACTGTTGCGGGTGACCCTTAGTTCCCGGGTATGGCCTTGGTGGCGATGGGGTCTGGGGGCTGCGCCTTAGCATGGTTTGCTCTTTCAGGCTCATGGCGGTTGGTGCTATCGGGTGCCTGAGAAGTGGAGCCGATCAGGGGCAGGGTATCGGTGCCCTGGCCCTCTTGAGATCGCTTGCTCTGCAGCTCGTGTGTATTGGCTGCTTGTGGCCACACTCCATGGTGCATATCTCTGGTCCCAGGGACACAGGCTACAGCGTTGGGTAGCTCGCTGGAACTGTGTGCTCCCGATGGGTATTGACCCGCTGCCTTGGCTGTGTGCAGTTGAAATCCTACATCGCACAACATTTCATTACTTATTGTGAATACCCTGTAGCTCCGATCGCGATCGCACGACTTTTCCTTGCTTGTTGCATGTACACAATTTTGATCATCAATGACACATTTTACATGATCGCAATCGCGCGACTTTTCCTTGCTTATTGCATGTACACAACTCTAATCATCAGTTACACATTTTATCTCTAACTCACGGTTGCTATTACATTGCTTGAGTGTGTGGAACTGTCTCTTTAAGTGTAGTGGGTTGCAGGCCTCTTTTAAGAGAGCCTTGCTTTCTTTACTCCAATCCTCTTCTCCGTTTGGTGCCACGTGTTGTTCCATCAGCACTGCACCTCGTGGTCTGGCTGCCGCCATCTTTTTCTTCAGTGCATCACCTTGTGGTTCGGGTGCCATCTTTCCTCCATCCACGATGTCGACTCGGTGATCCTCTTCTCCCCGGGTTCTGCCTCCGAAGCTGGGAAGTCGCTTCTGGATCCGATTTTCTTTCTTCGGAGTCCTGCCACTGGAGCCTGGAAGGTGCGCCCAGGTCGTCCCAGCTGGATCATCTCCACGCAGTCATGCTGAGCGGTCTGTTCCTCGGGTGCTATATTGGTCTGCTCTCTGGTGCCAGATACAACCTCAGGTGAGGACCTGCTTTGCCTCTGAGCGCAGAGGACGTCGATCGCTGGAGGGGGTGAAGTCTTCCCACTTCCAATGGATGTTCTCCATCCACCTTCTTCCAAGTAGCATTGGTCCATCACCTGCAACAATCCACAGAGGTAACTTGTGCACCGCGCCATCATGGAGTACCTTAACATCCGCACTACCGACGACTGGGATAAGTTTATCGGTGTAGGTGCGCAGCTTTGCCTGAACCGGGACCAACTTGGGTCGTTCAGCTTGATTGTCCCATAGCCTCTCAAAGGCTTCTTGATTCATTACTGACTGGCTCGCCCCCGTGTCCACTTCCATGAAGACTGGAACGCCATCGATCTCGACTTCCATCCTCAACGGGGAACTCTCGGTGGTGCAGGTAAACATGCCATATACCTCATCGTGGGGCTGAGCTGCCTCTCTGCCTATCTTTTCATAAGAACATAAGAACATAAGAATTAGGAACAGGAGTAGGCCATCTAGCCCCTCGAGCCTGCTCCGCCATTCAATAAGATCATGGCTGATCTGGCCGTGAACTTAGCTCCACTTACCCGCCCTCTCCCCGTAACCCTTAATTCCCTTATTGGTTAAAAATCTATCTATCTGTGACTTGAATACATTCAATGAGCTAGCCTCAACTGCTTCCTTGGGCAGAGAATTCCACAGATTCACAACCCTCTGGGAGAAGAAATTCCTTCTCAACTCGGTTTTAAATTGGCTCCCCTGTATTTTGAGGCTGTGCCCCCTAGTTCTAGCCTCCCCTACCAGTGGAAACAACCTCTCTGCCTCTATCTTGTCTATCCCTTTCATGATTTTAAATGTTTCTATAAGATCACCCCTCATCCTTCTGAACTCCAACGAGTAAAAATCCAGTCTACTCAATCTATTATCATAAGGTAACCCCCTCATCTCCGGAATCAGCCTAGTGAATCGTCTCTGTACCCCCTCCAAAGCCTGTATATACTTCCTTAAGTAAGGTGACCAAAACTGCACGCAGTACTCCAGGTGCGGCCTTACCAATATCCTATACAGTTGCAGCAGGACCTCCCTGCTTTTGTACTCCATCCCTCTCGCAATGAAGGCCAACATTCCATTCACCTTCCTGATTACCTGCTGCACCTGCAAACTAACTTTTTGGGATTCATGCACAAGGACTACAAAATCTTCGCCAGGGCGATGTCTGCTCGCCTTGGTGCCGTGCTGGACCACATGATCCACCCCGACCAGTCCTACACGGTCCCGGGCCGGACAATCCACGATAACATCCATCTGGTCCGGGACCTCATCCATTGTTCCCAGGAGGCTGGTCTGTCGGTCGCCTTCCTATCCCTCGACCAAGAGAAGGCGTTCGACAGGGTGGATCACGACTATCTGCTCGGAACTCTGCGTGCTTTCGGGTTCGGGACGCATTTCGTCGCCCGTATCCGACTTTTGTACGCCGCCGCGGAGTGTCTGATTAAGGTTAACGGGTCCTTGACGGCGCCCCTTCGCTTTAGGAGAGGGGTGCGCCAGGGATGCCCCATGTCCGGCCAGTTATACGCCGTTTGCGTGGAGCCTTTCCTGCGCCTCTTGCGGACGAGGTTGACGGGACTGGCTCTGCAAGGGCCGGGCGTGGAGGTCGTCCTCTCGGCTTACGCCGATGACGTGCTCCTCGCGGTAGAGGATCCCGCTGACCTGCGGAGGATGCGTGAGTGCCAGGAGATTTACTCGGCCGCGTCCTCCGCCAGGATCAACTGGGAGAAATGTTCCGGACTCCTGGTGGGTCAGTGACGGGTGGACTCCCTGCCGGAGGAGCTCAGGCCTTTTGCCTGGAGCACGACCCATCTCCTCTATCTGGGAGTCTACCTTAGCCCCGACGAGGGAGCCTGGCCGGCGAACTGGCAGGAGCTGGAGGCCAAGGTCGCCGCTCGCCTAGGGCGCTGGACAGGACTGCTCCGAGTGCTGTCCTACAGGGGTCGAGCGCTAGTCATAAACCAGCTGGTGGCCGCAATGCTGCGGTACCGGCTGGTCACTTTGACCCCTCCCCCTGCGTTTGTCGCCAAGATACAGAAGAAGCTGGTGGACTTCTTCTGGAACAACAGGAAGCACTGGGTCTCTGCCGCGGTCTTGAGTCTCCCGCTTGAGGAGGGCGGTCAGTCGTTGGTGTGCGTCAGCACCCAGCTCGCGACTTTCCGTCTTCAGACCCTGCAGAGATACCTTTACGTCGAGCCCCCTCCTAGGTGGTGTGCTCTGGCGAGGTATTTCTTCCGCCAGCAGCGCGACCTCAATTATGACACGCAGCTCCTGTTTGTGAACTTGGGGGGTGCCAGGACCGCCCTCCGGGAGCTGCCTGTCTTTTACAGGGAACTCATCAGGGTCTGGAACAAAGTCTCCACCAAGCGCAGCTCTCCGCCGGCTGGAGTGGCGGCCGTCCTGCAGGAACCGCTGCTCGGGAATCCGTACCTCCACGGCCGAGGTTTTATGTGGCGGTCGGAAGAGAGGGCTGTGGCTGGTGAGGTGACCAGGGTCAGGGACCTGCTCGATGGCGGAGGAGCGGGCTGGATGGCGCCAGACACGCTGGCGCGGCGCCTAAATTCTGCCAACGTCCGCCACGCGGCCGATGCCATCGAGTCGCTAAAAACAGCTCTGGGCCCTGACTCCGTTAGGTGCATCGAGGAGGCTCAAGCATGTGGGGAGATCCCTTCCGAACTGACCCCCGTCCGGACGGAATTCCTCATCGGCGCCAAACCCCGGAACCTCCCTCGGGGGCCGGCACCTCACAACTTGAGCCGCCTCGGGGAAATCCCCTCCGTGCCTTTCAGTTCCGCGCGGAGGGGTTTCCTGTACGGGCTGCTCCTGCACACCCTCAACTTTGCCATCCTCGCCGGCCGTCCGGACACGCCATGGCGTACCATCTTGCCGTCCGGAGGAGGCGGGGGTCCCCGATGGAGGGCACTCTACGCAGGGGTCCTCCCACTATTCATCGGGGACTTGGCCTGGAGGGTGGTGCACGGAGCAGTGCCGTGCAATAAATTTTTAAGCCGGTTCACGGACTCCCAGGCCGCCTGCAATTTCTGCGGTCTGGAAGAGTCCGTGTTCCATGTTTTTATGGAATGCACAAGGTTGCAGCCCCTGTTTTATTATTTGAAGGGGCTGCTCCTGAAATTCTGGCTGCACTTCAGTCCCACTCTCCTGATCTTTGGGCACCCTGTGCGGAGGGGAGCGGGTAGGTCCGAAGGCCTCCTCGTAGGACTGCTCCTGGGCACGGCCAAGGGTGCCATCAGCCGGTCCAGGCAGCGGGCGGTCGAGGGGGTCGTTCAACCTGACTGCCTGCCTCTCTTCCGCTCTTACATCCGGTCCAGGGTGTCCTTGGAGATGGAGCACGCGGTGTCCACCGGTACGCTCGCGGCCTTCCGCGAGAGGTGGGCACCGGAGGGACTGGAGTGCATCATCACGCCCGGCAACCAAATTTTAATTTGATTTTACGTTTTTAAGTTTAATTTGTTTTAATTGCCGGTGCTTTTAGTGTCCCCTTCCCTTTTATAGGGGGCACTGGAAAAATGTGATTTTAGCGCCCAAAAAAAAACCAAAAAAAAAATGAAAAACACAAAAAAAAAACAAAAAAAGGAAAAAAGGGCCTTGTAAATGTCTGGTGTGTCACCCAGGTCGGGTGGCATGGTTTAATGTTTTATGTTTTTGCAGGTGAACTCCAAAAAGAGTTTCATGCACAAGGACCCCCAGGTCCCTCTGCATCTCAGCATGTTATAATTTCTGCCCATTCAAATAATATTCCCTTTTACTGTTTTTTTTCCCAAGGTGGATGACCTCACACTTTCCGACATTGTATTCCATCTGCCAAACCTTCGCCCATTCGCTTAACCTATCGAAATCTCTTTGCAGCCTCTCTGTGTCCTCTACAAAACCCGCTTTCCCACTAATCTTTGTGTCATCTGCAAATTTTGTTACACTACACTCTGTCCCCTCTTCCAGGTCATCTATGTATATTGTAAACAGTTGTGGTCCCAGCACCGATCCCTGTGGCACACCACTAACCACCGATTTCCAACCCGAAAAGAACCCATTTATCCCGATTCTCTGCTTTCTGTTCGCCAGCCAATTCTCTATCCATGCTAATACATTTCCTCTGACTCCACGTACCTCTATCTTCGGCAGTAACCTTTTGTGTGGCACCTTATCGAATGCCTTTTGGAAATCTAAATACACCACATCCATCGGTACACCTCTATCCACCATGCTCGTTATATCCTCAAAGAATTCTAGTAAATTAGTTAAACATGATTTCCCCTTCATGAATCCATGCTGCGTCTGCTTGATTGCACTATTCCTATCTAGATGTCCGCTATTTCTTCCTTAATGATAGCTTCAAGCATTTTCCCCACTACAGATGTTAAACTAACCGGCCTATAGTTACCTGCCTTTTGTCTGCCCCCTTTTTTAAACAGAGGCGTTACATTAGCTGATTTCCAATCTGCTGGTACCTCCCCAGAGTCCAGAGAATTTTGGTAGATTATAACGAATGCATCTGCTATAACTTCCGCCATCTCTTTTAATACCCTGGGATGCATTTCATCAGGACCAGGGTACTAGATCCGCACTGGATTCATGGCCATCTGCAGATTCTTAATCGTCACAGAGTCATATTTCTCTTGCACATTCGCTGGAAGTGGCCCTTTGTGCTACAGCCTTTGCATACATAGTCTTTAAAACGGCACTGGTGAGCCCTGTGATTCCCTCCACAACGCCAGCATGGAGCTACTCGATTAGTCCCCCTCAGCAAACTCTGAGTTAAGGGACTTGGGGGCCTGTTCTCTCTCCCCTGAGAAGGTTCGGGTTCTACAGTCCAGCCTCTAAAAGGCGCCACTCTGTGCACAGTACGTGCCGGGTTTGAGTCCTGAGGATGAGTCATCTGCCTAGAGCCGCAGATTGAGGTCATGAATGCCTGGCTCACGGAGATTGCCTTCTGTAGTGTGACTGTGGTATCCGCCGACTGTAGCTTATGAAGAAGGCCCTCATGACCGATTCCAATGACAAAAATGTCCCACAGTGCTTCGGTGAGGTGGTCGCCAAAAACACAGGGTGCCGCCAGCCTCCTGAGGGCTGCAGCTTATTTCGCAATTTCCTGGCCTTCGGGCCGTCAGTGGGTGTAGAACCAGTGAATGGCTGTGAGGATGCTCTCCTTGGGCTTGAGTTGCTCATGGATCAGTGTTACAAGCTCCTCGTACGTCTTGGTCGTTGTCTTCGCTGGTGCCAGCAAGTCCCTGACGAGGCCATAGACGGTGGGCCCACAACTGGTTAGCTGGATAACTCTGCGCTTGCCAGCCAGTGTGGCCGGGTTGTCTCCTGCCAGGTCATTTGCTGTGAAGAAATGGTCGAGCCTCTCCACAAAGGTCCCAATCATCACCATCGGCCAACTGCTGCAACGTACCAAGGATAGCCATTTTCGCATCGCCAATCTCGTCGCCAATTGTTATGTCCTTGGATGCTCTGATAATGACTCCACGAGGCAATGTGTTGTACTTGAACTGTTGTGACCTTAGTCTTTTATTAATAACTCCAGAGTGAAGATCACACCTGGTGGCCTGGCTTTTATACTAGGCCAGGTACACCTGTACCGGTAACCTACAAGTCTCCCACTGCTGTGCCCTCTGGTGGCACACCTTGTGATAATACAAACAGTAGCCATGTAGGATACATGACAGGAGGGTGTACCATCACACAACACATGCACACCAAGCACCAGTAAGAGAGAAAGTAATGCTGTCACCTGGTGTCTCTCAGATCACATGTGAGAAAGAGCAGGTGGTGGAGACAGGGACAGCAGTGGAGAGTCCTCTTCGGAGGGCGCAGGATGCTCCAAGCAATGCTCAGTTGGACGAAGATGCTGAACCTCGGGGGCAGTTGACAAAGCGGATGATTCTTAAGGAGCAACAAAAATTGCAGGAGGCTCTGGCAACTTTTCCAGCTGCGATGTGCATGATTTTGGGAGAATGGAGGAGTCCATCTGCAACATAAGCAACATTATGTCACACGCCATGGCTATGATGTGTCAACAATGGAAAGGATGGCTACCTGCATGGAGCAGTAAATGCGCCAGTCGAATGAGCGCATGCTTGCTGCAGCTTGCAGACTCTGATCGTAGACATGTCTATGATGGATAGAAACCTAGAGCTGGCCATTAACCGCCCCCCTGATATGGAGCAAAGTGCATACCAGCTCCTTGCTAGCAAGGAACTGCTGGTGGGCCATGAGAGGGATGATGGTGAGAGGGGACATGAAAGTGCGGACTCTGCCCAAAGCGCATTTGGTGCATCTGAACTAAATCGTGCCATAATGAGGCCATCCCAGTATCCTGGACAGCAATGTGCAACGCTATTGGTGCCATGTCCACTTCAGGTTCCTCCTCCGCCTCCCCTTGTTCCTCCTGCTGCTCCTCCTCATCCTCCTTCTCCTCTGAAGAGGCTCTGCGCTCTGCATCTTGCTCCTCCTGCAGCTCCAATCCTCGCTGCTATTCTATGTTGTGGAGAGCGCAACACACCACGATTATTCTGGAGATCCTGGCTGGTGCATATTGAAGTGCTCCTCCAGATCTGTCCAATCATCTGATGTGCATCTTTAGCATCCCAATTGGTTGCTCTATTACACATCTCGTCGTCATCTGGCTTTGATTGTAGCACTCTCGAGCCTCATTGCTTGGTCTCCTCAAGGATGTCATCAGCCATATCTTCAGTGGATACCCCTTGTCTCCAAGCAGCTAGCCGGTAAGTCTGGTCAGACACGAACATTCCTGGGTGATCTGGGGGTGCCTTGATGGCCACATGTATGCAGTTGATGACTCTCTGCACCTGTGGTAAGCCAGCCAGAGCCGCAAAGCTAAGTGCTCGCTCAGTCTGACTGGCTTTATCAGTGTCAAAGTGTACATAAGCGCCAGACTTGTCAAACATGGGATCAGTCACCTGGGTGATGCACTTGTGGGCAGCCAACTGCAAGAAGTTGAGGGCAGTTGCCACTTTGACAGTCACTGATACGGCAATACTTGGGGCGGAGAATAGAGGGATTTTGCCCTCTTTTTGTTTCAGTCGGGGCGTTGTTTCAGGCGGCTGCTGGGCAGAAGTGGGTCGGGAGCAGAGCGGACATGCCGCATCGCGCTGACGCGTAGCAACGTCCCTTCCCTTCAGTTAAAGGGGAGGGCCGCTGCGAGCTCTGCAGCCACTTTAGTGGCGCCCACTGGGCCACCAACGATGACTTTGGCCGGACCAGCAGTCTGGCACCCAAGAGGGGGTGCCAGGCTGCCTGTTGGTGGCCCGGCCGAACCCGTGGCCATCATTGTTGGGTCAAGTCAGCCGACAATTAAAATAAAATGGCGTCCGCGGCGGAGCGTCCTCCCTTAAGGATGCGCCGTCCAACTACTGGCAGCTTCCCGCCGGGAATAGCTGTCGGGGGCACTGAGCAGCGGCAGCTCCACTCCTGCAGGGCAATTTCCCTCACGGGGGGAAAGGGGTCACCGCCGGGCGGTAAGGGGTAGGTGCATGCCCGATTGGAGGGCAACACGGGCGGGACAGAAACCCGCTCCCGGCCCAGGGGCAATTTCTGATGAGTCGGCCTGGTCGGAAAGGCCTTACCACCCCATTACTGCCTCTTCAAGGAGGTAATGGACCTTAAGGAGAGGGGAAATTTCAGCTCCCAAGTGTTTGGCCGACCCTCCTGACCTTTCCTTCTTTGGCTCAGTCTTTACATTTCACATCTATGAAGCACCTTGGGATGTTTTTCCACTTTAAAGGCCCTACATTAATGTAAGTTGTTGCAGGAAATAAATACCAATACAATACTGGCTTGGCATAATATTTTGAACTGTCCCAAAAACAATAATATCCAAAACCTTACTGTTTTTAGCTGAGCTTTAGATGGCCGTAACATGGGCATTTCAGGCCCACAAAGCCCATCACCTGATGCAGGAGGAAAAATTGGGAATACAACATGGGCTAGAAACTGCCCCCTGCCACACCTACCCTTTTTGAAGTGTTCTGGCCTCCGCAATGGATGTAGCAGCCTATTTGACGAAATTCAGCTCTTCAGGTTTTTCTTTCCAGCAGGACAGAAGTGGATCATCATGGGGGCGGAAGTGGGAACGGAGCACAGTGGCGGTCACTAGTGGGGCAGAAGTGAGGTGGGACGTCATCGCGCTGGCGCGTCACAATGTCTCTCTCCTTCAGTTAAAGGGCAGAGCCACTGCGAACTCTGCAGGTATTTTAGTTGGGTCCACTGGGCCACCAGGCAGGTTTTCGGCCGGGCCAGCGGCCTGGCACCCAAGAGGGGGTGCCAGGCTGCCTGTTGGCGGCTCAGCTGAACCCGGGGGCATAATTGTTGGCCTGACCTGACAGTCAGCCGACAAAAAGAATAACATGGCGGCCACAGCAGTGCGCCCTCCCCTTTAAGGGTGGCTGTGCCAACATTTCACAGAGTACACCAACAGCAAAAGTAGGGGGGCACCGGCCAGCAGCGGGGCCTCGCCCGCGGGCAATTTTGGGTAAGGGGCAATTTCGCGAGGACAATTTCGCGAGGGTGTCCCCACCAGACAGTACGTGCATGTCACGGTGGTAAAATGGGCGGAGCAGTCCCGGACACCACTCCGCTTCTGAGGAGGGACAATTTCAAAAATGGCAGCCCCTCCACGGAGAGTCAGCGGCCATTCCGTGCAGCCCCGTGGCTGCCGTTTTCCGCCGGCCAGAGGCCTTATAGAGGGTGGCAATTTCAGCCCTCAAAGGTCAAAACAGCCCTTTCCCATCAAGCATGCAAACATGATATTAATCAATTTTACCATCTACATATTGTTTGAATAGCAGCCCCTTAATTAAAGGCCCTTTCATTTTCTTTTGATATCTGACTTGGCATATGAAATAGTTTAGCTCTCAAAACAACTCCAGAGTATCCAACAGGTGTCTGGACATTTTACAAGCATTTTATATTTCAAAGACATGAGGGAATTTCTGATGCAATTACCTTAGTAGTATATGTAATGACTTCCATCTGGAAAACTTTCTGGCATAGGTAACGTCCACTGAAATGTAGTTATCCCAGGACAGAATTTGTGTATTTTCTTTGCCTCACAAAATATAAAAGAATTTCCTCCTTTTTAAAAAAAAGCTATCAGTTTTAAAACATATTTTACCTAAATGACATCTAAAAAAAATACTAAAACTTTGCATAACGGAGCTTTGCTTCCATCACATAATCTATATGATGCAAACTATGACCCCAGACCCAAATGGGTAGGAATCACTTGGCTATGACTCTGAGATGGTAAACTTCTCCCTTCTAAGACCCAGAGACACATGGCAAATAATCTGCTGGCAGACTCAGGACCATAAGACTGATGGGGTTATTTTTGACTTTATGCAATAGCTTAAAATGGGTGATGGTGAATCAGAAGCGCATTTTACATCGAATTATATAATGATACAGCACAGAAGGAGACCATAGATCTTTGAAAGAGCTCACTAATTAGTCTCACTCCCCTGCCCTTTCCCCATAGCCCTGCAATTTTTTTCCTCTTCAAGTATTTATCCAATTCCCTTTTGAAAGTTATTATTGAATCTTCTTCCACCACCTTTTCAGGCAGTGCATTCCAGATCACAGCAACTCACTGCATAAAAAATGTTTCCTCATCTCGCCTCTGCTTCTTTTGCCAATTACCTTAAATCTTTATCCTCTGGTTACCGACCCTTCAGCCACTGAAAACAGTTTCTCCTTATTTATCAGGCTGGCTGCTGGGCAGGAAACCTGAAGAAAAATTTAAACGGTGCAGATAGTAACCACGTACTTCCGGATTTCCAGTCCAGAGCTTACCCCACCGCTCGCTCATGAGACCCAACTATCCCTCCATGAAAAGTCGAAGTAACAGTCATATCTGTAGCATTAAATTTCAGTGTGAACTATAGATGGCCCATGATTTAACCCGAAGTGAAGGTCTGCTGCGGACCTTCCATGGAGCTTGTCTGGCTTATCTATATCTTTATGATAGCTTCAGATGGACGACTCACTTGGAACAAGAAAGACTGAAATATACTTTCAAATCTTGACTAGGACAGATTACTTTTAAATAAGTATCTCTTAAACTCAAACAGATCTGCCAATCAAACATATATTGAAACAAATCCCACAAGATGTCTATGTTTGAACTGAATAGCTTGATCTCCTCCCCTGGATGCCTGACACAGCATATCAGTTCTGGAGATATTGTGCAGCAAATGAAACCAAATCATTTTCTGTAAGTGTACCTAGTTTCTAACCTCATATATACTGTGACAGAACTGTGACATAAAACATCATAGATTAAGTGTTGAGTTTTTGAAATTCAAAGACTGTTTACAACTTAAATGAAACAAAACGATGTTATAATTTGAGAATATAAAGTGGACCATTCTAATATATCCAAAGATCGGCTGAATTCCTGGTTGAATAACTGTTGAATGCGAATGAAGTACATTCTAACTATCCTATTTAGATGTGTGGACATGAAAAGCAATTCAATATTGTTTTAAAAAAATGAAACATGACACAACATTAAAACCTTACAAACATATATGGACAATACAGAGAAATTAGTGTGTTATGCTAGCAATTTATGAGTATTTTCTTTTTGTAAATCACTGGTAAATTTATCCAGTTCATTACATTATTTTAAGTCTGTTTTGAATTACTTACCTTTTTGGGCTAGTTCAATCACCATTTTCATGTTTAGGTGTGGAGTGCAACATTTGACTTTTTAATCATTTTTTCTGACACATCTGTTATTGCATGATGCTGATGTGTCACAAAAAAAATTGTGGCTGTGGGAGGGAAACATAAGCTCACACCATCGGTTCAAAGTCATATGTAAAATGTTGAGACTAAGAAATATCGAAAACGAGAATCAAAGGAGTTACTGTCTGGGGGCATTGGGCTAGAGACAAAGGCAGAGACAAGAGAAATAAACTGTAAGCAGAATAATGCCAGAAATCTGAGTAAAATCATTACTTCAGCATAAGGCATGGCTAAGGTTTAATTACTATCTTATAGGATCTTATTTTCTTTAAAATCATATTTGCTACCTTGTGAATTAGACTTTGAATGCATAAAAACACAGGATTCGCTTGGTTTGTCAAGGTTGAATATAATCTTGCAGACGCCAGCCTGTTTATGACTGATTGATGAATATATGAAGTACAGTATTCCAAAAAACAGCAATATGATTTATTTCGCAATAGCTAGCTGAGTGGATAATTCACTCAGCATCTTAACTGGAATATAAATCATATCTCACAGGCCTTCATTATGTATTCTGTTCAAACCTTATTTTCAAAATTACATTTTTTTAAGTTGAAATTTAATTAGATGTGGAGATTCAAACATGGCTTCAACTGCTAACCTTATTCACTTGAGCTTTGGTTTTAGAGATGTTAGTGGGAGCATCAATGTCAATCAGTTGTGATTGTGATTTGTGGGTTCAGAGAGTGTAGTTTTGGGAAGCTGGGCTCCGAGTGTGTGTTCCCAGCAGCAGCGAGTATGGGTGCATTTGCCCCATTTGTGCATTTGTTACTGCATTTGCCACCACCGGTTACATGTAGAGAAAGGAGTATCTCAAAATTACCTCAAGAATGTTTAGCTTTGAGGATTTTCTTTAAACAAATTTATAAGGGAAAAGTAGATCGAGTAATGAGAATGTCGTGCAATTTTAACTTTTAGAATAGGAAAAAAATGTAATGCAAATTAATCATTGTACATGATGTAACTACAGATCCTGTTAAAAATAGGGAACAGAAAAGAGATTCTAGCTTAGAGATAACTGGGAAATTGTGTGGAGTCTAGCAGTCCTAACAAGGTTAGTGACTAGATCTCACAGGGGCTAAGTTAGCTCGGATGAAGGTTAAATTTATGAGATCTGCATTGAACTCCTGCAACCTGGAAAGAATGTGTTTACTAGGCTGCTAAGAGAAAGGCTCTAGGCTAGCAGCTTTCACCTTAACTCAAGCCTGCACTACAGTAGGATGTTCTTGTCTCTGACAGTCCACATTAATCATAGACTGATAGCACTTTCATGTTTGAATTTATTGATGTTAATAAAGTTATAGATTAGTTGAACATTTTATCTTCATTTTTCTTTGGACTAAAAATACCATCTGCCCAGAAACAGAAAGACAGATGCTACATTTACGCAAAATCCAGCCAATCCTCCAGCACATCAACATTTTGCTCAGCCGGGAGACGACGTTTCGAGTAAAGCTTAATTACATCACTGTATAAATTCACTGCTAACTGCAATTGTGAGCAAACTCAGGTTTGAAGTTATATGACACCATTCCAAGCGGACTTAGTACAACATATATTAATATAAAGACTGTTGCACAAATCATTACATCTGAGCAGCAGACAAGAACAGCCAACTATTTCAGAATAGACGTTTGAACAGAAACACCATTTGCATAATGAGAAAGGGAAAAAATCCATCATAGAAAACACATTTCTTTCCAAATGTCTAAAATCCCACAGTTTTCAAGAAGTAATGAGAACAAAGGGAATGCCAATTTATTACGAGTTTCCTCAACAGCAGCAAAGAGGAATGTAGAGGAAAATTAGAGATATTAATCAAAGTCAGAACAATTAGAAATTATCTGTTCAAATCAATATAGGTGTAGTGTATTTGCTTCATGAGTTCTTTGCTTAAGTATTCATGGCTACACATGCACTGTAAAGAACTAGCTGGTTTATTAGCAAAGGTTTAACAATGAAACTGAACGCTACCAGTTCATCCACCAGGCTCACAATAGCCCACCTCATCGTGGAGAACCTGAACTCAATTAACGAGATTTTATTACATCTTGTGACTATCATGTTGACTGACGAAATCACTCACAGTTCAACAGCTCCACAAACCTCACAGGTGCATACATTACAATAGGGAATCGATATATAATGGTGCCAGCCTTGGCTTTGTGGGAACACTCTTGCCTCTGAGTCGGAAGGTCATGACTTCAAGGCCCACTTAAAATTTAAGGATATAATCTAAGCTGACACTCCTGCGGGAGATGGCATTAAATGCAACTTTAAACGGAGTCCCCGTCAGCACTCTCAGGTGGATGGAAAAGATCCTGCAGTACGATTCAAAGATGAGGAGGGGACTTCTACCAACGTTCTGGCCAATATTAACCAACATCACCATAACAGATTATCTAGGTCATTTATCTCATTGCTATTTGTGGAATATTGGTGTGCACAGTTTGGATGCTGCATTTCCCTACCTTATAATAGTAACGTTTCAAAAGTACTTAATTGGCTGTGAAATGTTTTGGGATATCTTGAGCTTGTGAAATGGGCTAAATAAATTCAAGTTATTTATTCATCCTTCATAATATACAAATGTTAATCACATAGGCGTTTCTGCGGCCGCAACCGAGACTCCAGGATGGTATGTTGCCTCCCTGGTGCAAGGGTCAAGGATCTCTCAGAGCGGGAGCAGGACATTCTGAAAAGGGAGGGTGAACAGCTAGTTGTCGTGGTGCACATTGGTACCAACGATATAGGTAAAGAAAGGGATGAGGTCCTATGAGATGAATTTAAGGGGCTAGGAGCTAAATTAAAACGTAGGACCTCAAAAGTAGTAAGCTCGGGATTGCTACCAGTGCCACGTGCTAGTCAGAGTAGGAATCGCAGGATAGCTCAGATGAATACGTGGCTTGAGCAGTGGTGCAGCAGTGAGGGATTCAAATTCCTGGGGCATTGGAACCTGTTCTGGGGGAGGTGGGACCAGTACAAACCGGACGGTCTGCACCTGGGCAGGACCGGAACCAATGTCCTCGGGGGAGTGTTTGCTAGTGCTGTTGGGGAGGAGTTAAACTAATATGGCAGGGGGATGGGAACCAATGCAGGGAGACAGAGGGAAACAAAATGGAGACAAAAGCAAAAGACAGAAAGATGAATAAAAGTGGAGGGCAGAGAAACACAAGGCAAAAAACAAAAAGGGCCACTGTACAGCAAAATTCTAAAGGGTCAACGTGTAATAAAAAGGCAAGCATGAAAGCTCGGTGCCGCAATGCAAGGAGTATTCGGAACCCAGGAGAAGGCTTTGAGCTAGTTAGAGTGGGTGAGAGCTCAGATGAACAGGACCCCAAGAAAGAATGCAAAAGGCAGGAGGCAACAGAGCAAAGTAGCACTGGGGTAAGTGTAAACCACAAGGTGATAGGAAGGAACAATATGTATGAATATAAAGGGGCTGCAGGAGGGGTCAAAACTAAAAGTCATGGTTTAAAAACTAGTATTAAAACACTCTACCTAAACGCACGCAGCATTCGAAATAAAGTAAATGAGTTGACGGCACAAATCATTACAAATGGGTATGATTTGGTGGCCATTACAGAAATGCGGTTGCAGGGTGGCCAAGACTGGGAATTAAACATACAGGGGTATCTGACAATTCGGAAAGATAGACAAGAAGGGAAGGAGGTGGGGTAGCTCTGTTAATAAAGGATGATATCAGGGCAGTTGTGAGAGTCAATATTGGCTCTAATGAACAAAATGTTGAATCATTGTGGGTGGAGATTAGAGATCGTAAGGGGAAAAAGTCACTGGTGGGCGTAGTTTATAGGCCCCCAAATAATAACTTCACGGTGGGGCGGGCAATAATCAAGGGAATAATGGAGGCATATGAAAAAGGAACGGCAGTAATCATGGGGGATTTTAACCTACATATCGATTGGTCAAACCAAATCGCACGGGGTAGCCTTGACGAGGAACTCATAGAATGCATACGGGATTGTTTCTTAGAACAGTAAGTTACAGAACCTACAAAGGAGCAAGCTATCTTAGATCTGGTCCTGTGCAATGAGACAGAAATAATAAACGATCTCCTAGTAAAACATCCTCTAGGAATGAGTGATCACAGTATGGTTGAATTTGTAATACAGATTGAGGGTGAGGAAGTAGTGTCTCAAACGAGCGTACTATGCTTAAACAAAGGGGACTACAGTGGGATGAGAGCAGAGTTGACTAAAGTAGACTGGAAACACAGACTAAATGGTGGCACAATTGAGGAACAGTGGAGCACTTTGAAGGAGCTCTTTAATAGTGCTCAACAAAAATATATTCCAGTGAAAAAGAAGGGCGGTAAGAGAAGGGATAACCAGCCGTGGATAACCAAGGAAATAAAGGAGAGTATCAAATTAAAAGCCAATGCGTATAAGGTGGCCAAGGTTAGTGGGAAACTAGAAGATTGGGAAAATTTTAAACGACAGCAAAGAATGACTAAGAAAGCAATAAACAAAGGAAAGATAGATTACGAAAGTAAACTTGTGCACAACTTAAAAACAGATAGTAAAAGCTTTTACCGATAAATAAAACGGAAAAGAGTGACTAAAGTAAATGTTGGTCCCTTAGAAGATGAGAAGGGGGATTTAATAATGGGAAATGTGGAAATGGCTGAGACCTTAAACAATTATTTTGCTTCGGTCTTCACAGTGGAAGACACAAAAATCATGCCAAAAATTTCTGGTCACGGGAATGTGGGAAGGGAGGACCTTGAGATAATCACTATCACTAGGGGGGTAGTGCTGGACAGGCTAATGGGACTCAAGGTAGACAAGTCCCCTGATCCTGATGAAATGCATCCCAGGGTATTAAAAGAGATGGCGGAAGTTATAGCAGATGCATTCGTTATAATCTACCAA
Organism: Pristiophorus japonicus; assembly: GCF_044704955.1. NCBI lineage: Eukaryota > Metazoa > Chordata > Chondrichthyes > Pristiophoridae > Pristiophorus > Pristiophorus japonicus. Next base: position 192,730,853 of record NC_091987.1, on the reverse strand, counting down.
AATTCTCTGGGGAGGTACCATCAGATTGGAAAGCAGCTAATGTAACGCCTCTGTTTAAAAAAGGGAGTAGACAAAAGGCAGGTAACTATAGGCCGGTTAGTTTAACATCTGTAGTGGGGAAAATGCTTGAAGCTATCATTAAGGAAGAAATAGCGGGACATCTACATAGGAATAGTGCAATCAAGCAGATGCAACATGGATTCATGAAGGGGAAATCATGTTTAACTAATTTACTGGAATTCTTTGAGGATATAACGAGCATGGTAGATAGAGGTGTACCGATGATGTGGTGTATTTAGATTTCCAAAAGGCATTCGATAAGGTGCCACACAAAAGGTTACTGCAGAAGATAAAGGTACGCGGAGTCAGAGGAAATGTATTAGCATGGATACAGAATTGTCTGGCGAACAGAAAGCAGAGAGTCGGGATAAATGGGTCCTTTTCGGGTTGGAAATCGGTGGTTAGCGGTGTGCCACAGGGATTGGTGCTGGGACCACAACTGTTTACAATATACATAGATGACCTGGAAGAGGGGACAGAGTGTAGTGTAGATGACACAAAGATTAGTGGGAAAGTGGGTTGTGTAGAGGACACAGAGAGGCTGCAAAGAGATTTAGATAGGATAAGCGAATGGGCGAAGGTTTGGCAGATGGAATACAATGTCGGAAAATGTGAGGTCATCCACCTTGGGGAAAAAAACAGTAAAAGGGAATATTATTTGAATGGGGAGAAATTACAACATGCTGAGATGCAGAGGGACCTGGAGGTCCTTGTGCATGAATCCCAAAAAGTTAGTTTGCAGGTGCAGCAGGTAATCAGGAAGGCGAATGGAATGTTGGCCTTCATTGCGAGAGGGATGGAGTACAAAAGCAGGGAGGTCCTGCTGCAACTGTATAGGGTATTGGTAAGGCCGCACCTGGAGTACTGCATGCAGTTTTGGTCACCTTTCTTAAGGAAGGATATACTAGCTTTGGAGGGGGTACAGAGACGATTCACCAGGCTGATTCCGGAGATGAGGGGGTTACCTTATGATGATAGATTGAGTAGACTGGGTCTTTACTCGTTGGAGTTCAGAAGGATGAGGGGTGATCTTATAGAAACATTTAAAATCATGAAAGGGATAGACAAGATGGAGGCAGAGAGGTTGTTTCCATTGGTCAGGGAGACTAGAACTAGGGGGCACAGCCTCAAAATACGGGGGAGCCAATTTAAAACCAAGTTGAGAAGGAATTTCTTCTCCCAGAGGGTTGTGAATCTGTGGAATTATCTGCCCAAGGAAGCAGTTGAGGCTAGCTCATTGAATGTATTCAAATCACAGATAGATAGATTTTTAACCAATAAGGGAATTAAGGGTTACGGGGAGCGGGCGGGTAAGTGGACCTGAGTCCACGGCCAGATCAGCCATGATCTTGTTGAATGGCGGAGCAGGCTCGAGGGGTTAGATGGCCTACTCCTGTTCCTAATTCTTATGTTCTTATATTAGGTGAGTGAAGAGTCAAGTGACATATTGATTTTTTTTTTTATTCAAGAAAGTCTACTTATTTTGATCATACACATGGATTTTCATTTATTCAATGGTGGGATATTCCCCCACTGTACTGAGATACTAATTTAAAATAAATCACATTTATAGGAATCAGTGTGTGAGATCATAGTGAGCAATGATGCTCCATATATGCTCTACTGTTGGTGCACTACAAACATACTACAGAATATATAACATTCTCAATTTCCTTCCCACACCCCATTACCCAGCTGAGAGGTAATGCAGACAGTACACATCAATCTCTAGCTTAAAGGATGAATGCGTAACCAGCTGCCAAGCCTTTTCCAATATGAACCAAAATCATGAGGGGTCTGGACAGAGTCGGTAGAGAGAAGCTGTTCCCATTGGCAGAAGGGTCGAAAACCAGAGGACACAGATTTAAGGTGAATGGCAAAAGAACCAAAGGTGAGGTAAGAAAAAACGTTTTTACTCAGCGAGTGGTTAGGATCTGGATTCTGAAAGATTCAGTGATGCAGATTCCAATTTCCTAGATAATGCAGATGGTGGGCACAAGTTCATTCCAAAGCTAGTCTTACTTTGAGCTTGTTAATTAATATTTAATATTTAAAGGGAGATTAATTTTCAGTGTAGCAGGTTTCTATTTGATGTATGAGGGTTGGGAATCTATAAAAACAAACCAAATTGCAATATTCACACATGAGTTCCCAATCTTGACACTGTAGTCAAGGGGGGCACAGATCAGAGGACAGGTATTTCCATCAGGAAGTCTTCTCACTCAACTTTTAGCAGCTAGCTCAAGGTTATAGACCACGAAATTGGTGAAAGCTAAAAGTTCCGCCCAAGTACCACCCAAAGGACCGCTGAGATTCTGACGGAATTTTGGGTGGAGGTTTCATGGAAAAATCTTGGAAAGACCGCCCGGCGGCAAAAATGGGACTTACGCCCTGAATCTGGGCGGCAGCGGGCGGTAGCTCCCATTCTCGGCGGCAAATGCAATCCTCGGCAAAGTTAGGCCCAGGGCGGGTGGAACTGATTTATTTTTATTTTTTGAAAATTTTTAATTTAAACACTAGAAATCCTTCAGGGGACCCCATCCACCTGAATCCCTGCAAAAAAAATAAAGAAAAGTGGACTAACCTTTTTTTGCAGGTCTTCATACTTACCGTTGAGGTTAGACCTGCCTCCACGCGGCGGTCTTTTCCACTGCTGCAGCGGAGGACTGCCTAAACCAAACTGGTAGCTCGGCGGGTGGGAGGACTCTTGCACGCCAGCGGACATCCCCGCCGGCGGAAGGCCTCCACCAAACTCACTTGTAGGGGAGACCGCCCAGAAAACTCAGCGGCAGTGGACGGTAAGTCCACCAAATTCGACCCCATAGAATCATCGAATGGTTTTTGAGGATGTAACTAGCAGAGTGGACAAGGGAGAACCAGTGGATGTGGTGTATTTGGACTTTCAAAACGCTTTTGACAAGGTCCCGCACAAGAGATTGGTGAGCAAAATCAAAGCGCATGGTATTGGGGGTAATGTACTGATTTGGATAGAGAACTGGTTGGCAGACAGGAAGCAGAGAGTCGGGATAAACGGGTCTTTTTCAGAATGGCAGGCAGTGACTAGTGGAGTGTCGCAGGGCTCAGTGCTGGGACCCCAGCTCTTTACAATATACATTAATGATTTAGATGAAGGAATTGAGTGTAATATCTCCAAGTTTGCAGATGACACTAAACTGGGTGGCGGTGTGAGCTGTGAGGAGGACGCTAAGAGGCTGCAGGGTGACTTGGACAGGTTAGGTGAATGGGAAAATGCATGGCGGATGCAGTATAATGTGGATAAATGTGAGGTTATCCATTTTGGGGGCAAAAACACAAAGGCAGAATATTGTCTGAATGGCGGCAGGTTAGGAAAAGGGGAGGTGCAACGAGACCTGGGTGTCATGGTTCATCAGTCACTGAAAGTTGGAATGCAGGTACAGCAGACGGTGAAGAAGGCAAATGGTATGTTGGCCTTCGTAGCTAGGAGATTTGAGTTTAGGAGCAGGGAGGTCTTACTGCAGTTGTACAGGGCCTTAGTGAGGCCTCACCTGGAATATTGTGTTCAGCTTTGGTCTCCTAATCTGAGGAAGGACGTTCTTGCTATTGAGGGAGTGCAGCGAAGATTCACCAGACTGATTCCAGGGATGGCTGGACTGTCATATGAGGAGAGACTGGATCAACTGGGTCTTTATTCACAGGAGTTTAGAAGGATGAGAGGGGATCTCATAGATACGTATAAGATTCTAACAGGACTGGACCGGTTAGATGCGGGAAGAATGTTCCCGATGTTGGGGAAGTCCAGAACCAGGGGACATAGTCTTAGGATAAGGGGTAGGCCATTTAAGACTGAGATGAGGAGAAACTTCTTCACTCAGAGAGTTGTTAACCTGTGGAATTCCCTACCGCAGAGAGTTGTTGATGCCAGTTCATTGGATATATTCAAGAGGGAGTTAGATATGGCCCTTACGGTTAAGGGGATCAAGGGGTATGGAGAGAAAGCAGGAAAGGGGTACTGAGGGAATGATCAGCCATGATATTATTGAATGGCGGTGCAGGCTCGAAGGGCAGAATGGCCTACTCCTGCACCTATTTTCTATGTTTCTATGTTTCTATGTTTACAGCACGGAAGAAGGCCATTCGGCCCATCGAGCCTGAGCCGGCTCTCTGCAAGAGCACTTCAGCTAGTCCCACTCCCCCGTCCTTTTCCCATAGCCCTGCAGATGTTTTTCCTTCAGGTACTTATCCAATTCCCTTTTGAAAGCCGTGATTGAGTCTGCTTCCACCATCCTTTTAGGCAGTGCATTTGAGATCCTAACCACTCGCTGCATAAAAAAAGTTCTTCTTCATGTCGCAATTAGTTCTTCTGCCAATGGGAAGAGTTTCTGTCTATCCTGTCTAGACCCCTCATGATTTTGAGTGTTTGTATGCTTGTCAGTGTTTGCAACACGTCAATGCTGTAGAAAAATTACAACACAATTGTCAAAATAAATTTGGACATGGCCCCTTTAAGGAAATCGGCTGGTGACGTGTCAACAAAGACGTCATCAGACCCGCTTCCTTTTAATTGGTCGGGAACCTCGTTGGGCGGGCTTATCAAGCCCAATCATCGTAAAATCACTTCAACAAAGCGGGATGGAGCAGGAAGTGGGCTGGGACCGTGCTACTGACCCAGGCCGCCCCGGACCTGCCTTGGTAGGTGCAATCACGGCCGAGGGTGCTGATTCCTTGTTGAGACCCAGGTCAGCTGTATTTCAGCAAGAGGTGCCATTTGTGCATTGAGATGTACAACTAACTAAATTTCAAACTAAAAAATAAATAACTACAAATGCTGGAATTCTTAAATAAAATGCTGGAAATACACAGCCAACATCTATAAAGACGAAAGACAGGTTAACGTTTGAAAGAATTGAAAATTAAATAATACTGTGTCAGATTTTATTAATGCACTATTATCTCTAAAATCTAGTTTGCAAAATATTATCTTGATGGCAGGCCTTGTACTTTTTCTTTTCCTGAATTTAGGTTGAAAAATTATGTCAAACAAGTTGCAAACACATACATGCTTTTAAAGATGCGAAATAAAATTGGTCCAAAATAGCAAGGAGCCGGCACGGACACGATGGGCTGATACACAACACTTTAAGTAAATAATAAACATTTACGAATGTCTTCAGAAAGCACAATGCTAAAGCAGTTGATGGGCCTCATTAGCTGCACCCTCAATGTCTCCTCCTCCAATGATGAGTGTATCAATGTTGCCTGTTGACATGAACTATTCCCCGTGCCAAACAAGGCCGGTAGTTGTCTACATTACAAATATATGCTGATGCTGATGTTTTCAGGTTCATTGTGTAGAACAGTAATTTTGTGAATTCATCCTCCAGGAAATAATGAGTGGGTTTAAGCCTAAAATCAGGAGATTTACTTAAACACCATCTGTCTGCAGTCATAACCTAACATCTGTCATAATGATGCACATAACATACAGGAATGAGCCTGCATTGAGAAACCACTTACAAAGAATTCCTCAAGTTAAGCCCCAAGGTCATTGCTATAAATAGGTTTCATGATATTGCTGTAGAACTGTAGAACTGAGAGGGTACAACCATCATGAAAGACTGAACAGGCTTGTCAGATAGAAGTCTTTAAAATTATGAAAGGATTTGATAGGTTAGATGTAGAGAAGATGTTTCCATTTGTGGGTATCAAAAACTCCCATAAATATAAATATAGACTGTGTTTATTTGCACCACAAGTGGGTTGGACCAGATTTCTGATTGGTCCCCTTGGAGGACAAGACACACCTAACAGTTTGACTGGAATGTGTAATTTGACCCTGCCTGCTGGAGGGTAATTCAAAGTCTCTGCAATGTGTAATTTGATCCAGTCATTGTCATAGGCAGGCACCCAAGCCAACCAGCTCCAGTGCAGCCACGACAGGTCTCAGGGCAGGGGGGTGCAGGGGCGGGGGAGAGGGAGAACGTGGTGTGGGTGTAAAGGTGGTATATAAGTAGTTGGGTGGGATGGTGTTTAGGATCCGCCCCCACACAGTGCTGATGCACATAACGACTCAAATGTTTTTGTGTCAGCAATCACCTCCATAAATATAAGATAGACACTAATATATCCAACAAGGAATTCAGGAGAAATATCCTTACTCAGAGTTGTGAGAATGTCGAACTTACTATCACATGGAGAGGTTGAGGTGACTAGCATAGATGCATTTAAGGGGAAGCGAGATAAAAACATGAGGGAGAAATGAATAAAAGAATATGTTGATAGGGTGAGATTAAATAAGCAGAATGGGACGAGGCTCATTTACAGAATAAACACTGGCATCGACCGTTTGGGCCGAATGGCCTGTTTCTGTGATGTAAATTCTAGGATGAAATATCTCCTGAACATAGTATGTTGCAGTTAATATTGAGTGCAGAATATAATTATCTAAACTCAATATTCTACATCTTAAAATATTCACAAATATGGATTAGCTATGGACTTGCTTCCAAATCAAAATTCATGCTATAAATTGGGTTAATTTTAATTTCATACTTGTTCAATTCACATCGGGCTGAAAATTCCGGCCTCGCTGGGTCCTTACGGAGTGTGCACGGACCTGACAAGGTCTCGCAAAAGCCAGTTTTCAGGGCGCAGTGAGCATGCACGAAAAAACGGCTTTTCCGATCTGTCAACATTTCTCTTGATAGATCTTCCACATCCCCAGGAGATGGACATTCGTACGGAAGAGATTGGGCTATTTGCCCAACTCATGCCCAGCGAATGTCCTTCAAACTTTTACGCCTGGTAAAAGCAGGCACATGGCTTACGTTTACCAGCGTAAGAGTTTGAAAATATATCAAAAATAAATTTCAACATTCAATTTTATATTTAAAAACCCTGTCCATTAAGATAAGTTTATTTTTAACACTATTAAAACACATTTTTTAAAAATACATAAAATATATCTTTTACCTAAAACATTTAATTACATTTAAATTTAAATTAATTTTAAATATTTAAGGTGTTTTATTTATTTATTGTGCTGTGTTTCTTGTTTTAGGGGGTTATTCTCATTGATAGTAATGGGAACTCGCACAAACGCAGTTCCCATTTTTATCAATGAGAATACTGCATAGTGATTGGTAGTCCAGGCCCACGTGACTCCAGCTTGTGCGTCCTGAAATACATTTCCCCATGCGCTGCGCAGAAAATCTAGGCTTCCGACCAGAATCGTAGGTTGCTCCGGGACCACCAGGTACTTGCGTAGATTTTTTTCGGGTTGGAAGTATTCGTATGAAGGAAGCCTCTGACCGCAATTTTCCTCCCATCAATTTAAATGGACTTCTGCCCATTGTGGGTAAGTGTAATGATGTATTGTGACAGGTAATACTTGTAGTTGCCTTTAAAACTGATTGCACTGTTACAAAATTCAAATCCGAATCTAAACTTCAGATAAAGATCCAAAAGTTAGGGTTAGCCGAAATCCAATTCTATCCAAAGCGAGATTCACATTTTCCCACGGTGTTGAAAAGTTTATTTCTAGTATTCACAATCCAAGTCATATCTGAACGTTATCATAACTAGTGCAACATTTAGACATCTTTATATAAATTTCAAATTCAAATTTTGCTATACATTTGTTGTAATACTTGCAAGCATTATATGAAGAGCATTTATTGTAGAGCTGCATCCTCTGAGAGTACCTCTGTGTTCACTGAATGTGTTAAGGTTTATAATTGTTAATGACTGTTTTTTTGCCACTCTTAATATCTCCTCCTGTACAGGTTCTTGGTACTGCCATATTCATTTTTACTTTTTAAATGCTTCATCTAACAAAAAATCACAAGAATCTCAGTCTGACTTACCTTCCTATGAATATTAAAAATTATTCTGGTACTCTATATATCTGATTTATCTCATCATGCTAAGCATTCCTAACACTATACGCACAATTGAATCCACCCCACTGTAATGTATTGGGTTCTTTGCTTAATAATTCATAGCAACACATTGCTATTAAGAACTAGCTGGTTTATTAATAAAGGTTTAACAATCACACTACACATTACCAGTTCATCCACTAGGCTCACAACTGCATACCTCATTGTGGATGACCTAGACCCAACTGGCTGGGGTTTTATTGAGTCTTGTGAACATCATGTGACTGGCTAAGCCACTCACAATGCAACAACTCTACAAACCTGTGAGCATAAGCTCAGGTGCATACATTACATCCACCATCTCCTTAAATTTATTCTCAGTCATAGAATTTTTCAGTACAGAAGGAGGCCATTCAGCTCATGTCTGTGACAGCTCTCTAAAAGAGTTATCCACTTAGACTCATTCCCTTGCCCTTCTCCATGTCATTTTATTTTTTTTCAAATGCGTTTGGCAGCTTACTCTCACCGCTCTCTGTTGTGCACAATCTTGAATGATAAAACCACTGACCTTTGGGGAAAAAGTCTTAAAATGGTATAATAATAAAATCATTTAAACATTGTGTGCGCATTCAGATAGCTCTAATCTATAATGCGTTATGGACCTGCCTTAAAGTATTCGCCAATAAATGTTACTGTGGCTTTGTCCCTTAAGTTTCATATTGTTACTATACATGGTCATTGTGTGAAATGCACAAGAGTGTGTGCTACATAACTCAGGCGTGTTAAGTGGCTGCAAGTTTAGACAAAATGTATACAGCCCTGACATTTACAAAAATCCCAGAGCTGCTTGGGCTCCAGAAACAACTCACACTCCACCACTCCAATCTCAATTCTGACAAACTATCAGGAAAACAACGTGAATATAGTTTAGATAAATTAAAACAAGTCTCTCCCAGATTGATTCCTAAAGCAGTCATTTACAGCTTTATAAAGGACCCTGATGTTCAGGCCTCTGTTGAGCCGATGAAAGACATGCTGGCTTAAAGATGACAGTGTTGTTAAATCCTGCTCCGACCTTTTGACGATTGCAGAAGACTTTCTGCTTTTGCTGACGAAAAATGTCAAAGAAAGTGAAAGAATTTGGAGTTTTTATGAAGAACACAATTACAGTAGTTAGGCAATAGGTTTTAGGTGTCAAGATACTCAACAGTATTGCAAACTTGTCTATTGAGTGGAGCAAGACCTAAGTGTTACAAAACATGAATTTCTTATGGTTAGCAAAATAGATTATTAGTATGTATTGCGAGTACAGGTTCAACCTCCCTTATCCAGAACCCTCGGAACCGGCCTGTTCTGGATAAGGGATTTTTCCGGACGAGGGGTGGTCATGTTAAATTGGATGGTACAGGTACTGAGCAAGGGCATATCAGGGCTGGCTCGTTTGGGGCTGAGTGTGCGGCAGAGAGATCATAGCGGGGGGGTGGGGGGGGGGGGGGAAATCGCAGGGTCAGGCCAGCGATTGCGGGAGTCGGCAGTGAGGAAGGACTTCAATTTGTTCACGTCGGAGTTCTGCGCATGCGCCACCCGGTGGCCGGGAATGGTTCTGGACGAGGGGTGGTTCCGGATAAGGGAGTTCTGGATAAGGGAGGTTCAACCTGTATAAAACAAAAATCCTACACTGTCCTTGTATAAAACTATAGTTGGGCCTCAGTTACAATACTGAGGTAGACTTTCAACCTGCACCTGGACATAAAACATGCAGTTTTCATTTCTATTTTGGTGTCTTCACATGCTGGGTGATACAGAGGCCCTGGAAAAGATTCACAGGAGAGCCACCAGAATTGAAAACTAGTATGAAGTGTTATATATGTAAACCTGAAAATACCTTGCTTAACCATCAGAGGGCTCATCCCCTGAAGTCCCAAGGGATCCCACAATCCCTTGGGAGCACCTGTACATAAGGAGGCCTCACAGGTTGGAGAGGCATCCGGAAACCTGTAGTAAAGGACTACGGTCACACATTACTTTGAGCTTACAGTATCTGGTCAGATTCTTTATTCAAGACATAACAACTGGCGATGAGATACAGATGACGAATCCCACCGCAACAATGCAGAGAACAGTGGGCATCCTGGAGAAATTTTCGGAGGGAGATGATTGGGAAACCTTCGTGGAGCGACCCGACTAATACTTTGTGGCCAACGAGCTGGAAGGAGAAGCGAATGCTGCCAAACGAAGGGCGATCCTCCTCACCGTTTGCAGGGCATCAACGTATGGCCTCATGAAAAATCTGCTCGCTCCAGCGAAATCCACAGAGAAGTCGTACGATCATTTGTGCACACTGGTCCGGGAGCATCTAAACCCGAAGGAAAGCGTTCTGATGGCGAGGTACCGGTTCTACACATACAAGAAGGCCAGGAAGTTGCGAGTTACGTCGCCGAGCTAAGGCGCCTTGCAGGACATTGCAAATTTAAAGGACACTTGGAGCACATGCTCAGGGACTTCTTTATACTTGACATTGGCCATGAAGTAATACTTAGCAAACTTTTGACTGTAGAGATCCCAACCTTGAGTAAAGCCATAGTGATAGCCCAGGCGTTCATCGCCACCAGTGACAATATCAAACAAATCTATCAGCACACGAGTGCTGCTGCAAGTACTGTGAACAAAGTGATGTTGTTTCTGAATCATAATGTACAGGGCAGGACTCACATGTCTGCAGCTGCACAGCAGATGTCTCAAGAGTCCACCATCAAGGGTGGTGAATGCAAGGCCATTAACACCTTGTTGGCGCTGCAGAGGTGATCATCGTTTCCATTCATGCCGCTTCAAAGGATACGTTTGCAAGGGCTGTGGAACAATGGGACACCTCCAATATATGTGCAGGTGAACTGCAAACCCTGCTAATCCTGCAAACCACCATGTTGCAGAGGAGGACAGATCCACGGTGGATCATGACAAACCAGAGCCTCAGACTGAGGAGGCAGAGGTACATGGGGTGCACACATTTACCACAAAGTGTCCCCCGATAATGCTGAAGGTTGAATTAAATGGACTCCCAGTGTCAATGGAGCTGGACGTGAGCGCGAGCCAGTCCATAATGAGCAAAAAGACTTTCGATAAATTGTGGTGCAGCAAGGCCTCAAGGCCAGTCCTGACCCCCATTTGTACTAAACTGAGAACGTATACAAAGGAACTGATTCCCGTAATCGGCAGTGCTACCGTAAAGGTCTCCAACGATGAAGCAGTGCACAATTTACCACTCTGGGTGGTACCGGGCGATGGCTCCACGCTGTTCGGCAGGAGCTGGCTGGGAAAGATATGCTAGAACTGGGACGACGTCTGAGCGCTCTCATCCATCGACGACACCTCATGTGCCCTGGTCCTAAACAAGTTCCCCTCGCTGTTCGAATCGGGCATCGGAAAGTTCCAAGGAGCAAAAGTGCAGATCCACTTGATTCCGGGGGCGTGACCCATCCATCACAAGGTGAGAGTGGTACTGTACATGATGAGAGAGAGGGTGGAGATTGAGCTGGACCGGCTGCAACGAGAGGGCATCATTTCGCCGATCGAATTCAACAAGTGGGCCAGTCCAATTGTTCCAGTCCTCAAGAAAGACAGAACGTCAGAATCTGTGGTGATTACAAAGTAACTATCGTTACCCCTGCAGGAGCAATACCCGCTACCAAAGGCAAACGATCTATTTGCGACACTGGCGGGAGGAAAAACGTTCACGAAGCTGGACTTGACCTCGGCCTACATGACTCAGGAGCTGTAGGACTCATCGAAGGGCCTCACCTGCATCAACACACACAAAGATGCCTGTTTGGGATTCGATCAGCCGCGGCGATATTCCAGAGGAACATGGTAAACTTGCTGAAGTTGGTCCCACGCACCGTGGTCTTCCAGGATGACATCTTGGTTACAGGTCGGGACATCGTCAAACACCTGCAGAACCTGGAGGAGGTTCTTAGTCGGCTCAATCGTGTGGGGCTCAGGTTAAAACGCTCGAAGTGCATTTTCCTGGTGCCTGAAGTGGAGTTCACAGAATCGAAGCGGAAGGCATCAGGCCCACCAATTCGAAGACGGAGGCAATCAAGAATGCACCGAGACCACAGAATGTGATGGAGCTGCGGTCGTTTCTAGGACTCCTGAACTACTTTGGTAACTTCTTACCGGGTCTTAGCACACTGTTAGAACCACTGCACTCTTTACTGTGTAAAGGAGATGAATGGGTATGGGGTAAAAGTCAAGAAAATGCCTTTGAGAAAGCTAGGAAACTGTTATGCTCAAACAAATTGCTTGTGTTGTATGATCCATGAAAGCCTTTGGTACTAGCATGTGATGCGTTGTCATACGGTGTCGGGTGTGTATTGCAACAAGCTAATGAATCTGGGAAATTGCAACCGGTTGCTTCTGCATCCAGAAGTCTATCTAAGGCTGAGAGGGCCTACAGCATGATCGAAAAAGAAGCATTAGCGTGTGTTTATGGGGTAAAGAAAATGCATCAATATTTGTTTGGGCTCAAATTTGAATTGGAAACTGACCATAAGCCACTTATATCCCTCTTTTCTGAAAGTAAGGGGATAAATACGAATGCATCGGCCCACATCCAGAGATGGGCGCTCACGTTGTCCGCATACAACTACGCCATCCGCCACAGGCCAGGCACAGAAAACTGTGCCGATGCTCTCAGTAGGCTACCATTGCCCACCACAGGGATGGAGATGGCACAGCCTGCAGGTTTAGTTATGGTAATGGAAGCATTCGAGAGTGAGCAATCACCTGTTATCGCCCGACAGATTAGAACCTGGACGAGCTAGGACCCCTTACTGTCCTTAGTAAAAAAACTGTGTGCTCCACGGGAGTTGGTCTACTGTCCCATTAGAGATGCAGGAAGAAATAAAGCCATACTAGCGAAGCAGAGATGAAATGTCCATACAGGTAGACTGCCTCCTATGGGGTAATCAGGTAGTGATGCCAAAAAAGGGCAGGGACACTTTCATTAGTAACCTCCACAGTACTCACCCAGGCATTGTAATGATGAAAGCGATAGCCAGATCCCACGTGTGGTGGCCCGCTATCGATGCAGACTTAAGAGTCCTGCGTGCACAAATGTAACACATGTTCACAGTTAAGCAATGCACCCAGGGAGGCGCCACTAAGTTTATGGTCCTGGCCCTCCAAACCGTGGTCCAGTGTCCATGTCGACGATGCAGGCCCATTCTTTGGAAAAATATTCCTTGTGGTTGTAGATGCGTACTCCAAATGGATTGAATGTGAGATAATGTCGGCAAGCACGTCCGCTGCTACCATTGAAAGCCTGCAGGCCATGTTTGCCACACACAGCCTGCCTGATATCCTTGTGAGTGCGAATGGGTCGTGCTTCACCCGTGCCAAGTTCAAAGAGTTCATGACCCGCAATGGGATCAAACATGTCAGATCTGCCCCGTTTAAACCAGCGTCCAATGGTCAGGCAGAGCGAGCAGTGCAAACAATCAAGCAGGGCTCACTGCAGACTCGCCTATCCCGAATCCTGCTTAGTCACCGCACAAGACCCCACTTGCTCACTGGGGTTCCCCCCACTGAACTGCTCAGGAAAAGGGCACTTAAGACAAGGCTCTCGTTAGTCCACTCTGATCTACATGAACAGGTAGAGAGCAGGCGGCTTCAACAGAATACATATCATCGCGCAAATGTGTCACGCGAAATCGAGATTAATGATCCTGTATGTTTGAACTATGGACAAGGTCCCAAGTGGCTTCCCGGCACTGTAGTGGCCAAAGAGGGGAGTAGGGTGTTTCTGGTCAAACTTTCAAATGGACTCACCTGCAAAAAAACACTTGGACCAAACCAAACTCAGATTCACAGACTATCCAGAACAATCAACAATAAACTCTAACTTTTTCAACCCCCCAACACACACACAAGTAGCAACCGACCCAGCGGTTGACCACGAAGCAGAACCCATCACCTGCAGCAGTCCAGCAGGACTCACCACACCCAGCAGCCCTGCAAGGCCAGCTGCGCAGCAGCCCAGTGAGGGCCCAACAAACGACTCACCAAAACCAGCATTTGCACCGAGACGATCAACCAGGGAAAGGAAAGCCCCAGATCGACTCACATTGTAAATAGTTACATTATTGACTTGGCGGGGGGGGGCGGGGGGAGTGTTGTTATATATGTAAACCTGTAAATACATTGTTTAACCAACAGAGGGCTCATCCCCTGGAGTTCCAAGGGATCCCACAATACCTTGGGAGTACATAAGGAGGCCTCACAGGCTGGAGAGGCACTCTGGAGACCTCTAATAAAGGACTAAGGTCACACATTACTTTGAGCTTAGAGTATCTGGTCAGATTCTTTATTCAAGACATAACATAAAGGTCTTTAGTTACCAAGATAGCTTCAGAAAGTTGAGTCTTTTTACTCTAGAAAAGCATAGACTTTGAGGAGATTTGATTGAGGTCTTTAAAATAATGAAAAGATTAGATTCTGTTCATTTGGACAAGTTACTTGAGTTAGATAGGTGAGGGAGGACCAGGGGAATACATATAAGATATGTAAGCATCACTCCAGGGGATGGATTTTCGGGTCATTTGCGATGGGTTTTCGCTGTGTTTTGACCCTCTGCGGCGACAAATGGGGCGGTTGGCTGTTTTTCGCCCGGTCGCAATCCGCGGGTCGGTTTTTGCAACGGCGCTTAGAAGCACCAGCGGGGAGAGCTGTGCCAGGTGTGTAACGCCTCACATTGCAATACCGCTGCGAGTTTCAAATCTCACCCGACCCGTGATGTACAAAAGATAGGTGGGATTTTGGAGGATGTGTCTCCTGGTTACTGTGGGCTCTAGCAACTTGCTTGATCATCTTGCGGGTTGGAGAGGAATTTCCCGCATTTTGTTTCCCTGCAGTGACCTAGGGTTTTTTTTCAGCTTTTTAGCCCAGATTGCATGATTGCTGGTGGGCAGGGAGTGATGGGGGTGAATGTTGCATCATGATGTTATGAGACTGGCTCGATCTGTCGGTCTTTTCCTGTCTGTCATTTTCGAACATCTGTAACAGTACAAAACATAATAAGGGGAGGTACAGCCTCAACAATTCCCAGTGTGGCTTCTAAATCCAACAATGAAAATTAGAAACTGCAGCACAATAGACAACAAATTGTTCTGATTCCCAGCTTCTAACAAAAATGTAGTTAAGAAAGTTCACGCTTTTTATGATCTTAATGCTGGACTATTTATGTGTTCAACACTTACAAACATTTTGCAATATGGACATATATATTTTGCTTTCATTAAAAGAACAGTGCTGCAATAGCCTAATGAAATGAAGGTTATGCCTTTTGAAGGGTGCAAGATCTGTGCATTTCCAAATTATATATTCGGTGCCACCCGCATTGAGGCAGTGACACTGCCTGGCCACCAACTTTAGCTCCAGGCGGTGTCTACCACCTCAAAGTACGAAATTCAGTTGTTTTCCCCAAAGTGGAGAGTGGAGCACAAAGAGAAGCGTTCCACACTCGTCCTCGGACGTCAACCAATGGCACAGATCACCTACTCAATTTTTTGCCACTAGGATGCCGGCACCCTGGTGCCTGAAGATGAGAAAAAAATGTTAGTGAAAATATCAATGACCTACACTCACACTTTCCCACTGCTGCCATTAATAAATAGAAATTAAACAACTTACCTTGTTCTCCGAACGATAACGCCCCAAGATCACCGATGTACCAACTGCTTTACTTGTCGGAACAGCGCCTGCCGGTAAAGCAGGCCATCCAATTCAATTTTGCCGCCGACGGGCCAAGGGGGCATTGCACGTTCGATGACGTCACCTCGTGGGTGGCGCTAGATTGCACAGCACTACCGCAGAAGTTTTCGGGAAGTGAGGACAGCGTACCGCTGCATCGGTAGGTGATTAGCGGCCCGTTAACAGCCCTCTCTGGTGCAAGTGGGTGGCGCAAACCACAGAATTTCGGCCCCTATGTGTTTCAATGAGCCTCCTATAATGGCAGCATTTTAATAGAAGTGCAACTTCTGTATACCTGCACAGCAATCTTGCTTTGCTCAGATTGAAATGCATTATTTTTGAGATTATATATTCCAGTGTCTTATTAACTTGATATTTATTTTCAAGAGACATTTTAAGTCAGTGTTTAAAGCAGAGTGGTATGTGGTAGCATTTGGAATATTGGATAGGTTAAATTATGCTGGAATTTATTGATGTGTTCAGTACTCTTATTGTTTTCGTTTTAATATTACTTTAATCTGGCCACAATATCTGGTTTTGCTGAAGTCTGATGTGATTATCTTTTCCAAGATGAGGTCAGCAGTTAATTTGTACAGTCCCTCTTAGGTTTGATGCTTGTTCTATTGACAGTGCAGTGCCTCTTCAGAATAATGGTTGTGACCTTGCATGTTTTTCAATGTGAACGTGCTCCAGTTTTGATGGGCCACTACTTATTTTCTTGGGTTTTAAAATCTCTTTTTCATATGGGGATTTTCTTTTCCTATTGTATCCCTTCACATGGTTTCTAGATCTCTTTAGGCAACAGTGGGGCCTCTTATTGCAATATGTTAGAAATTAGGGATACCTAAAAAAGAAATACTGTGTTTAAATGATTGTATATTTCTGCTAGAGACATGTAAAGGGTTAATGTATAAGCTATGTTTTATCCAAAAATGCTTAAGTTTCACTTTCCTAGGAAGACTTGCATTGAGACAGTGTTTTAATGAGTTAGATTAGAGAATGAATTTTGACTTAGTCTTTAATCTTGTCAATGAAGGCCGACCTATGTTTCTTCCATTATTACTCATAACCAATTAGAATGCGAAGGTGGAATTTGGAGTTTGTTTTAACAGAAATGCTTGCGAAGGTAATTAAAAGTTAATTGGTATAAAAGACATAGAATAGAAGGGTATCCATGATGACCGGCTGAAGTGAGACAGTTCAAATAAAGAGCCTCTGATCTAATGGCCCAAGGTTGTGCCTGAAAATGCACCGGGAGGACTAGGCAGTTTGAGATAAGAGGGTCCAGATGGATGGATTGGCCTTCAAAACTATAAACAAGGAAAGATGTGTAATGGTTGTGAAGACCCCTCCTTCAGGGTGGGTCTTCATCGGAAAGTGTAGACAAAGAACTCGAAGCTCCATTGGTTATTGAGTTTCAACGGGGACTTCTATAGGCCAATATTCCAGGTCCACCCCTAAAAACACAATAAAAGCAAATGATGGAGGGAAATACCAGACGTTGTGCTGGTCAATCGCTCTTTGAGAGCAATCCCATGCTTTACCGAAGGATGCCGAGAGAGAGGCCGCAAGCCAGAGAACTGCTTGTGTGTGCCAGCTTTTTGTCCGATCGGATTGGGTATCAGCTACTTGTCACGGTCATATGTTTTTGCTGTATAACTAATGTATTATATTCCATCTTGAACTCTGATTAAACACAATATACCCACCAAATTGGTTTACAATTGAACCTGATTATTAAAGTGACTAGAGATAGCCTTAACTTGGCTATGTCTAACAATTCTAAGGACTATCTGTGGATATATTTTAATTTTTATTAGCAGGATGTGCTTGTTTCTTCAATGTAACTGCTTCCTTACCAATGTGGTCAGGGTAATTAGTGGGATTGTTGCCTCCATCCTAGACTCCATTCCTAAACTTGTTGGGGCCATTCTAGTGGTGGAATGTAGCTAGTTTTAAGTGAATTCTTCATCATACATATGTGGAATGGGATCTTAATTAATTTACCTACACTTGTACTCATTAAGTGGCTTGTTACAATTACATGTTTTCCAAAATGGAAAATTGCCGCACATCTGTATAGGTTAGCGAGGACTAGGGAATCACGCTTACAAGTTATGCAAAGGCAGAACTAGGTTGGATGTTAGGCGGTTCTTTTTTTCCCAGAGAATAGCCAACTTGTGGAACAGGCTGCTGGCTCGTGTGGTGAACGCTGATTCACTAAATTCCTTCAAGTGTGAGCTGAACCAGTTTTTGGCTGGAGTGGAGATAAGAACATAACATAAGAAATAGGAGCAGGAGTAGGCCATTTGGCCCCTTGAGCCTGCTCCGCCATTCAATAAGATCATGGTTGATCTGATCTTGGCCTCAACTCCACTCTCCTGTCCGCTCCCCATAACCCGATTCCCCTATTGTTCAAAAATGTGTCTATCTTTACCTTAAATATATTCAATGACCCAGTCTCCACAGCTCTCTGGGGTAGAGAATTCAAAAGATTCACGACCCTCAGAGAAGACATTCCGCCTCATCTCCGTTTTAAATGGGCGACCCCTTATTCTGAAACTATGCCCCCTAGTTCTAGATTCCCCCACAAAGGGAAACATCCTCTCTGCATCTACTCTGTCAGGCTCCTCCAGAATCTTATATGTTTCAATAAGATCACCTCTCATTCTTCTAAACTCCAATGAGTATAGGCCCCACCTTGTACAAGAAGTAGGTATTCTATTACATAAATCAGCGCCAGTGTGGTCTCCTGGACTAGTTTCCATCGTCTAAGGGGGTCGAGAGGAATTTTCATGAATTTTTTCCCCCCTAATTGGCCTGGGTTTTTATCTGGTGTTTTGCTTCTCCCAGGAGATTACATGGCTCTGGGTGGGTAGGGACTAAGTACTGTGATGTGCAATGCATTACAACTGTGTGGGACAGGCTGGATGGACCAGTAGGTCTTTTCCTAACCGTCATTTCTGTATGTTGACCACCTGACTCCAAAAGAATTCTGCTTAGAAATTATTGTTGGCAATATCAGTGGAGGAATGCATAACACACTCACATAATACTCCTCTGTCTGCTATTTTAGTAATTGCTAGATGGAAAAATACCAAGGCCCATCGAGTTCACTTTCTGCCATCCTGGTACTCGCACGATACAATGATAATGGAGTTGTTGACAAATCATGGCAACTAATCTCTATCAATTAGTCTACAACAAAACCAGAAATGACCAAAGGAAAAACCCAGTGGTGGAGCACTTTGGGAACCATAAATCTGAAATGTAATGTTTTAATGCAGGAATTGACCATTTATTTTAAATGAGTTTGCACTTATGCTAAAATAGTGGACACGGAACCGTTATACGAGCGTGTTAAAACATTCATTGCTCTTTTTAATTATTTGTTCTTGGAATGTGGCTGACATTGATAAGGCGGTATTTAATGTCCATTCCTAGTTGCCCTGAGGGCCTAAAGAGTCAACCATGTAGTGTGGGACTGGAGTCACATGTGAATTTTAACCGTGTCATGTTAAGGTGCTAAGCAGAAGCTGCACAATTTTACAACAATCCAGCAACTTTCACGGCTATTTTCTGGCACTAGCTCATAGATTGCTTGAATTTGGTTTTATAATTTGCCAAGATGTGGTTCTGAATTCATATCCTCTGGGTTGCTAGTCCAATACCATAACTACTTGACTAACATGATTTCTAGGTTAATAAATTTAAGGGGTTGGGTGGTGTTAAGGGCAGAACACTGCCCTTTAGATGACTCATTTTGACAGCTGTGAGGCATGAGTTCCTAGTGTGTAACAATCCATAGCACAAGGAAGTCCATAATTTGGAACTAATTCATACTAAATTGGCAGCCTCATTCAGAAAGACTAAAGGGATAGCTGGTGTAGGAAATAAAAATATTACAGAAGTAATACAGAAAATATTACAAAAATATTACAAAAATCAAGATCAAGCGAGCTTTTGCCCTTCTGCTCTGGAATTAAGGCATTGTGTTGTAGCAGATTGGAGGGAACTTTACTTGGTACCTAATTCTTTCTTCATACAACCTGGATTAGTGCTTGGTGCTGACACAGGGCAAGAAAAAGTGTAAAATGTTCGTCCAATGTCCAACACTTACATCTCTCAAATTGATCGTCACAATGAAAACACAAAACTTAAGGAATGTGCTTCTAGATTACTGTCTGAATTTTTCTAAGCAGTAAAGAACTGCTTTTTCTAATAATCAAAATATCTTCTCCAACAGTCCTAAAATAAACATCAACTAAACTCTAAAAATCAAATAGTTATAAACACATTTTTTAAGATACCACAAAAATCCATTGTGTAAACTTTGTCTTTTATACTTTGGACTTTGAGCAGCAATGCTTTACACATCTGGATCCTGTTCAAAGCATTTGGTTCTTTAGGCAGACTCTTGTATCGGTGTCAAATTTTGTTTGATAACGTTCCTGTGAAACGCCTTGGGATATTTTACTACATTAAAGGCGCTACATAAATGCAAGTTGTTGTTGCATGATATACAATCATCTGATGTTGCAAAAGAGACCTGACAAGGCCCCAATTATCCCTTTTTTTGTGAATGATCAAAGTCTGCACATCTTTAATTATGATTTATAAATACTATGGCTGTCACCGAGCCCCCCTTTGGACTAGTTTGCTGCTTGAACATTGGCGGAATGGGCAGATGGAAAGTGCCTTTCCATTCCTCTCTTCCATGACAATTAGAAATAGTCTTCTGTTGGAGAGCACAGTGATATGGCACATGGAAGGAGTCCAATGTGTTGTATGATGGAGCAATAGAATGCTGTTCTGTGCTGGTGATTCCCCACACCATTCCTCCAATGTGCAAACAGTAAAGTGGTCAAGCATTACACTTAAGGATCATAATTTGAATATAATTTGAGATGTGCAGTAGAAAAGTGAATGGTTTGCGAGCGTCGTGAATGTCTTTGCACAATCACAAGTGAATTTTAGCCGTGTCATGTTAAGGTGCTAAGCAGACACTGCACAATTTTCCACTGGAAGGTAAGGAAAAATTGGAGGGGGAATTACCTCGGGTTGATTACATACACATTCTTATACTAATGCTTGTCTAGCTTGTTCAAACAGAGATGGAGCAAGTGAATTTAAATTGGAGAATAATTTGGGGGATCGATCAGATTCGATAAATATAAAGTCAAACAGCATCATTGAGTTCTTCATATGTAAGTTGAGAAAAGGACAAACTGTTCTTCCCCTTTTCTTTTGGGGATTAATGATGGCCACTAAAAGAGCCTCTCCATGTGATATTAGCATCCAACTACTGCTTGGCAAAATCAAGCCTAATTATTTGTTTTCAATATAAATAGAGTGCAGATAAAACCTGGTCTCTAGTGGCTCTTATCTGTGCATATGCACTTAATTTTATTATTCCCAAGTCATATTGGCAAATTGATAAGCTGGTGAGCACAGGGTGGAGTGTTATTGAACACTATTTTATATGTAACTGAAGCACTGGAAGAAATCCACTTCTGTGTTTGTGGCCAAATGCAGGTAGGAAATTGGGTCCAAGTAGTTTCTTTCAAGCATTTATTTTAAAGTTCATATTCATTCTACAAATTATTGCAGCAACCGCTAACAAGAAACATGGTAAATAAACTATACTAGGTAACTTACTACATAGCTGCAATGCTGTCAGAATAAGCAAGAGAGGTTATGATCTATGGAATTATCTACTATAGACTCTCCAATGATGGAACAGATCTTGTACCTGGGTTATAACTTGGCTGTTTTTATGTACTTCTTTACCCACTTGAAACTGCCCCACGATATAAAAAGGTACGAATTAAGAAAAGAATCATTTGGTGTATCAGGCACTTCTTCCAACAGGCCATGTACCACATGCAATTCTTTTTGTTCAGCCAAGATAATGAGCCATAGAACCATGTACAATTTAAACAACAATGGTGTTTTGTAGACCAGCTCTCACACATCTATTAGGGTGGATAGAGAAAGCATAATTGTTTTCTTCTATAATGTATTTAAGCAGCCTAGGTGATAACTAACTGTAATCCCATCTAAAAGAAGAAATAATGCACACAATTATAGACTGAACTGGAGAGTAGTGGATTAATATTGTGATATCTTCAGTACCGAGAAATCTATCTCTGCAGAGAAGATTGGACCCAGATGTTACCCACTCTTCTGTATTATATAGGACCGATTTACTGCTTGCAGGCTCCAAGTGGGAAGCAACAGTCATAGGGAGGGCGAGTTGGAGAAAGGGTTAGCAAACATTAATGCCGATTCTCCAACTTCCACTCCCTTTGAATGTAGATCTCTGGGGACCAGGAAATGCATCATTACAAGGGTTGCAGACTTTTTCAGCTACATTTAGATTTATTGGCTTAGCAATCTGTTCTACTTTAGAGACAAACAAGTGGTAAAAATGCCTAGTGAAGCTGGCAAGCGTGGCATGCTCATAAAGCCCAGCCGTGGTCCATTCCATTGGCAACGTCTGTGTCTTTAGAAAGATTATAGTGGGAATTTTAAAGTCCCAGGTGAGAAGTTGTGGGATGCACTGGCTGCCTGCCCAGGAATTGCTGTAGTTGCCCATTGGAATTGCCATTAAGAAGTAGTTGGCTAGCTTCCAGCATGGATAGATCGGGCGGCCTGAAGACCACCTACCAACAGTCTGTAAGTTGCGGGCTGACGGTTTTGCAGGGTCTCGAGCATGGGAATATGAGTGGGAGTCCAGAGTAACACCAGCCCAGACTTTCCTGGTGGGGTTCAGAGGAGCACCCCTGATTACCTTGGCCCTACAAAGATAAGTTTAAAACCTGCACTCCTTCTCCAACAGGTTTTACTGAGGGCACAGTGCACCTTTAAAATGCCACTGGGTTCCTATATATATGTCACAGGACCCAGATTAGCATATATTCATGAAACTCAGCCAATAGTAAAAACACACGGAATGGAATGGCAAATAGATCGCGTTCTGCCAGGCGGAGGAAGTTATCATTCTCTTTTATACCTGCCAGTGATGGGTTATTATCATCTTGTTTGGCAGGTTGAAGAGAAAACTTATCTGTAACTCTTGTACTCAGCACGGTCCATGCAAACCAGTGAATGATATAACTGAGCTATTCCATGTCAGAATCTATTCTCTTGCTTTGGCACAACAAAGGAGCCAGATATTTAGGCTAGCTTTAGTCTGCATCTATCTGTGCTATAACTAACGTGGGAGTGCTTCATGTGCTCCAGGCCCCATCACTGAACATTCTTCACTTTGAGCACAAAAAAAGTATTTTAAAACCATATAAAACAGGCTGTTAATAGTTAAAAATAAATCAGAATTTCAATCCAGAAATGTCTGAACAGTAAGTAGTTAATCCAAGGTGCTAGATCAGCTAATTATAATGTCGAACTGAATGTTATTCATCAGCAGCTAAATTCATTCTCTCCAATAAAACTGCTGTCTCAGACCTCATGAACAAGCATGTAATACCGACTTGGCAGGTTTGGATGTATAACACAGGGTTTTGTAGTTGGGTGGGCCAGGTGTCTTTCATTGTGAAATCTAATTACTGGAGTTCTTTGACTGCTAAGGTTTGTATGTCCAGGGCACTTGCTGATTTAAATAACAAGTAACAACATCTGTGGATGTTGCTGGGGCCAAGAGTCTGTGTTAAAAAGGCACAGCATCACCATGACTGTTACTTCTCCTTAAGAGTAAGGGAAAGGAAAAGAGAAAACGAATGTAATGTGCAGTAACTTCCAGATCTTTAACAAACTGTGCCAAAAGCAGTGATACCCTGCTGGTAACAATGCAGTACATTGGCCCTATTTTCTACTTGCTGGATTTTTGGTGCCCGTGCATGTTAACGTACAATTTTTTTGTGTACCTTTGAGCCAGAAAAATAAATCGGGACTTTCGGCAAAGAAATATTTGAATTTGGCGCCGCGCTCTCTGGAGTTAGTCTGGGGGGCGGAGCTTCAAGTCTGCGCTTAAAAACTCTCTGGGCATGCACGAAAAGCTGAAGTTGCCAGGGCAACCAGAGACGCTGGAGCAAACTGAAGCTGGCTCCCCTAAAAGGATTGCTACCCCACCGCTACCAAAAGGGCCACAAAGGACCTATTTCCCGCCCCCGCTGGACCCGCGGACACCGTACCACCCCGGCTGGATCTGCTGCCACCGCTCCCCCCCACCCCCACTATGCCCGCTGCAATCCCCGGTCGAATGGTCCTCCCGCTCCCGAACGCCAACTCGAGGGGGAGCGGGACTGAGTCGGGGGGCCTTTCGGCCCAGGATTGCAACAGAGGGAGCAGTCCTTTCCTTGCTCCAAAAAAAGTTACCTGTGGAAAAAAAAGGTATTTATTGTGTATTCTTATTGCCTCGCTCCTGTCCTCTTGGGCCCTGCGCTGATTCCTTAAGTTAACGTATGTTTTTTTTGCGGGGCTTTTGGGCAGTGTGCGCCGCGCTGAAAAAAATCGTGGACGGCTAAAATCTATTAAGTCCAGAAAAACGGCGCCCAGTCCCGTTTTGACTCGGCGCCGGCGTCCAAATGTTGGCGAAAGTTGGAAAGTGAGTATTTTGGATGCCAAAAAACGGCGCGCAATCGTGGCGAAAATAAGGCCCTTTATACTGCAAAACGTTTGAACTGAGGCTTTTAAAATTAACAATAAATCTAATTAACTCATAACAGCTTACACTTTTATTCTGTAGTGCACCCCATGAATCCTTTCTCGTTCCAGTGAAATATGCAATGGAACAAACTCCCTGTTTAACAGTTCCTAAAGCATGTGTGAGAAACTAGGCATATTGGCTTAATAAGGCACGTTATACAAGGATCTCTTTAACCCTTTGATTACTGAAGTCATATCAGATACCTATTTCAGATTCAAATTCTGATTTATCTATGACTATTATCAGCATATTTTATTCTGTTTAATTACTTTTTTGTGTGAATTTTGCACTCAAGTTTAGTACTGGGGATTAGTTCCTTACCAAGCACGTGCACGTTCGGTACAAGCACTGAATTAAGTCTTCTGCAGTTCTAAAAAAACTCTGAAGAATAATGGAAACCCAGCAATGATTGCAAGGTTATAACTCAGATGGCATCCTATACTATCTGAAAAAGTGGAGGGGTAAAGTATAATTAATTAAAGAAATGTGCACCATAGAACATCTTATAAACATTAAAATAATACTTGCATTCATAAAAAGTTTTTTCATACAATTAACTACTTGTTGGTATGTAGTGACTGCGATGTTGAGAAATGTAGCAATGACCGTCAATGACAAATCTGCTTTATAGTGGTATTGGTTGCAAGATGAATTTTGGCCAGCAACTCCATGAACTCCATGTTCTTCTTCTAATAGTACCATGGGACAATTAACATTCACCTAAATAGATTAACAAGACTCAGATTAAGGACTCCTCCAAGGAGCAGGATCTTGTAGTGTTCTAGTCAAAATGTATCTGTAGATTACTGAAAGATATCATAGTATTCATTGAGTTATGAACAACATCATTTTACATGAAGAAAAACACTTCAACAAGCATCAGTTCTCTTCTTGACGTATCTATCAAGCAGCAAAGCAACTTTTTGGATTATAACCTGCAACTCCAGGCTTGAAGACAAACTATAATGTTATCCACTCTTCATCAATGCAAGAATGAAAAGTACATGGTTCTATTCCCCCCTAATGTACCACAGTATATCGACCCTGTGCATACTCTTTTGGTGTGATTTCGTGATTTTGTGTAGGATTTACAGGTGCAGCAGGGTTCATTTACAAACATATGAAAATGAACATAGGAAGAGACCAGCCGGTTCATTGAGCCTATCCCTACTGTCATGGTGAAATTTATGCACACCATAGCTCCCATTCACCCACCCCCTCCCCACCAATCAGCCAAGCAATCTCCTGGGTGAGGCAAAAAAAATTACTCTTTGATGTGCCCATTCCCTCTATAGAGCGTTCTAGGTTCAGTTTTTCATTATTAATGCATTTTTGTAATAGTTTGTCTAGCATATCCTTAATCCAATTCTCTTAGATTTAGATGTGATTATGAGCATATTGTGTATGTCCCATGGTATGCACCATGTGCTGCTGGGGAAATGGGTCAGACTGCAGGTGAGCTGAAATGAGCAATTGTCATCTACTTAGTGTTAAAACTTCTGGCTCTAAATATATGTACATCGTAAAGTATATTTTAACTTGTCAGAACTTTGGTGGTAGAATTGCAATATTAACAATCCCACAAGTTGCAATGTACTGGCCAATATTTATCCCTCAACCAACAGCGCTAAAATAGATTATCTGGTAATTATCTCTTTGCAGTTTGTGGGATCTTGCTGTGCATAATTGGCTGCTGCGTTTCATGTATTATAACAATAACTACACTTCAAAAGTACTTCATTGGCTGTAAAACGCTTGGGATGTCCTACGGTTGTAAAAGACCTGCACCTGCAGTATGTATGTATGTATGTATCTTTCTTGATTTTTTTCCTTCCCTTTCTTCATTTGTGTATTCAGAGATTCTACTGGAAACTTAATAACACTTTTGCCAATTTTCCATTTATTAGGCTCAAATTTGGCCCACCCCTTTTTTCGGCGCACAGAGATGCGCCAACTTTGTGGGCTGAAAACAGCAGCAAAAAAATTTCCCCCGATTCTGGCTGCTGCGTTGCCTCTCCCGGGGCTTGGCTTGGTGTGGCCAGTCGATTGGGGAGCAGAGCTAGGGTCCTGCACATGCGTGTTGGAGTGTGCGCACATGCGCAGTAGCTCCTGCCCCCAGCCTCGGCGTGCATGCTGCAGCGTGGGACCCGAAGCATCCCACACAGGCCGGCCCGGGCTAGAAGGCCACAACAAGAAGGTTGCCGCGGGGCCCAAGCCGGGGCGGTGGGAATGGGGGCGGGGGGGGGGGGGGGGAGAGTTTTGATCTCTGGGGGTGGGGGTGGAGGGTGATAACTGTGTAGCCAGTAATTTTAATGAGCTTACTCAAGACTTTCCTTAACCCTGTTGATGAAAATACTTTTGTAACCAAGTTAACAGAAAATACTTTCAAATACATTATAAATTCTTGAAGATTAGATTTGGTGTATTAATTTTGCTTGAATTTTCAAAATATTTAAAAGCATAAAACAAACAGTAAATTTCCTAGCTATATGGTATAAAATATTTCTATGATGGTGGGTGAGCTTAGGCGGCTGGGAGAACATAAGAACATAAGAATTACGAACAGGAGGTACTTCTATTTTTTATTTGGATATTTTGGAAAAATTATGTAAATATGTTTTGTCACTACTTCTTTTATTTTTGTAGTTTAAGCTTCCATGAATGCTTCTGTTGTATAGTAAATTAACTTTGTGAAGTTTGTCATTTGATGTCCTGTATAGCTGTTTGATCCTATTCACATTCTTTAGTCAAGTCATTAAGTTCTGCTCGCCTCCGATGTACCTACCTGCGCTGATTTCTTAACTCTCCGCAAGGGTTTTCTGTGCGGCCACAAGTGGCCACATATGCTGGCCTAAGTTAGTTTGGAGTAACTATTAGCTGTCCAAAGTGGCCTTAATGGCCAAAACAGGCATAGGAGGCTGGTAATGCCCCCTTTTGAAAAAAACTAAACTAAACTAAAAAAATCCTAACTAACTTACTTACATTAGTGCAAATTGAATGTGCAAAATGGGGATTTTTAAGATAATCCAGAAAAATCAAGTTGCTCCAAAAAAAACGGAGCAACTCCTGGGCAATTTTGAGCCCATTGTCCCTATCTTAAATGTTCTCTTTATACTTTAGGCCATCTTATATCACCACATCATCTTTTGACTAAAATGTGGGGATGGTCACCTACTTTTTCAATTATACTTTATAACCACTAGGTGTGGAGCAAGGGGAGTTTGAGATGATTCATCTTCCAATTTTTCTCTCTTATTAAAGAGAAATGCTTTGGTATCCCCTGGTTCCTCTCCAATAACTAGGCTGAGATTAGGATATGAAATCCAACGTGTTGGGAGTCATGAATGTGAACCTGCATCATACCACTCCATGGTTCGATGGCTTCACACTGAGCACCAGGCTGCTGTTTAAAATGTAGCAGCTAATGTTTATTTAGATTCTTGTAATTGATTTCTGTTAGGAAATCTCTTTTGTGAAAAATACCTGTAGTAATAAAAATCCATTAGAGTAAACTGCAGTACAAGCCATCCCTAACTTTTGCACTGGTTCATTGCAGTCTGCAGAAGGAATAAAACCTTGATTATATATTAATAACCTGGACTTGGGTATACAGGGCATCATTTCAAAGTTTGCAGATGACATGAAATTCGAAAATGTAGCAAACGGTGAGAAGGATAGTAACAGTCTTCAGGAGGACATAGACAGACTGGTGAAATGGGCAGTCACTTGGCAGATAACATTTAATGTAGTGATTCATTTTGGTAGGAAGAATAGTAGAAACAATATAAACGAAAAAGTACAATTTTAAAGGGGCTGCAGGAACAGAGCGACCTGAGGGTGTAAGTACACACGTCTTTGAAGGTGGCAGGATAAATTGAGAAGGCAGTTAAAAAGACATACAAGGTCCTTGGCTTTATAAATAGAACCATAGAGTACAAAAGCAAGGAAATTACACTAAACATTTATACAACACTGGTTAGGCCCCAGCTGAGTATTGTGTCCAATACTGGCCACCACATTTTAGGAAGGATGACAAGGCCTTGGAGAGCGTGCAAAGGACATTTATTAGAATGGAACAGGGATGAAAGACTTCAGTTACATGGAGAGACTAGAGAAACTGGGGTTGTTCTCCTTAGAGCAGAGAAGGTTAAGAGATGTTCAAAATCATGAAGGAATTGCTAGAGTAAAAAGGAGAAACTGTTTCCACTCGTAGAAGGGTCAGTAACCAGAGAACACAGTTTAAGGTAATAGGCAAAAGAACCAGAGGTGACATGGGAATTTATGTTTTACACAGCAAGTTGTTATGATCTGAAATGCATTGCCTGAAATGGTGGTGGAAGCAGATTTAATAATAACTTTCAAAAGGGAATTGGATAAATACTTTAAGGGAAAGATGTTCAGGTCTATGGGGAATGGGACTAATTGGATAGCTCTTTCAAAGAGCTGGCACAGGCAAGATGAGCTGAATGGCCTCTTTCTGTGCTGCATCATTCTATGATTCTGTAATATGACAACCCTCTAATAACTAATTGTGCAATCCTCATGAGTTTACATATGAAATATAGCAGGAATAGGTCATACGGCACCTCGAGCCTGCTCTGCCATTCAACAAGAACATGGCTGATCTTTTACCTCAGCTCCACTTTCCCCGTTTCATTGACCAAATTGATATTCAATTATCTGTGCTGTAATTCAAAGGCCAGATTTGATTGAGTCCTGAACAGATCATATAATATTTTTTATTGGACCACTCCTTCTTTCAAAAGTACATGACGCAGATCACTCAAGAACACCAAAACAACAAATGTTCTTCCAGAGTCAGTTCAGCAATTCGAACAGTGAAAGCAGATTAGTTGAGCTTGTACTTCTAATTGTTCACCGGGTTATTGCAGTGATTAGTAGCAAAGTTGTTGATAGTGAAGCATAACCAGAGCTTGGACTTTATGCGTTTAGAGTTTTTGTTTGACAAGACTGTTTCTTTTCATTTGTTTATTGAATTGTTAGATTAATGGGAGTAATAATGTTTCTATTTGAACCTTTCTTGTGTAATTCCTATCTGAAAAATGAACCTTTTGAAGTAGTTTTGCTTGGTCTGGCAAACTCATATCCAAGCAGCTCCAGAAAAAATCCTGAAAGATAGAGAGCTACACAGCGACCGACCTAAAGCCAGCTACAAATCGACTGAGAATTAAACACCAAGGCGCCTTTGCTCAGTAAACCTTCAAGGACGGTCAGGGATTAGTATCTTTGCCCATTGTACCTGCAGAGTGAGGCTCACTTTAAAAAAGGTCATCTTCTGTTGGGTTTGTGGGCCTTGCTATGAGATATGCTTTACTATTTGGTAAGGTTATTGATCCAGCGAAGTTCTGCACCTGTGGGCTAACACTTGGTTAATCAGATAGCGCCACGTTTCAGTGTAACATTCGGGTACTGAGTGTAACCATGTTTTGATCCGATACAAGGCACGTGGAGACAAAAGACCATGACTTGTCTCTTCAAAACTGCACCAAGCAAAATTGTTGTTTAAAATATGGTATAACATTATTCGATCTTTTGTTAATCAGGCCTACAAATTTGCATAACATTAGATGAATTATCACATTATTCGACTATAACAATGCGCAAACTTAAATGTGTACAGAATATACCAAGCACAGCCTGGGCCAGCCCCCAGCATAACATTCTGTGGATTATAATGATAGACGATTTAACTTTATGCAAACCTGACTGTAGTAACATTTTGATTATATATAAGATGCAGAAGTTTGAGCAGCAATAAACAGTTGATGTAATACCCTAGCCAGCAGTTGAATGAAGGTGCATATGTTTGTGTGTTGGTGAAATGACTGTTAGACTGTTCATTTTTGGCACCCAGCAGGACAATGGCGATGTTCCCAGATCAAAGTTTGGCATTTTCTATAGCCTGCACATTTTTTTTTTCCTTTTATTGCTTTAAGTGCTTTTCTGTATTTTTCCCTGGGTGAAGAAACATTAAGAAAAATCATTGTTATGATTCCGTTTTCAAACAGCCAAACAATCCAAGGGATCCATCTGGTGAGATTGGCACACCTCATTAACTCACTGGAGACACTTCTACAAGAAGCCCCATGCACAGAAAATACATCACACATAGATGTCTATCGTGTCTGTTCAATTTCATTCTGCAATATTTAAGTTTTTGAAACCATCACAACCCGTTAATGAGCTTTTCTGTCTCTTTCTCATTTCACTACAACACCAATAACTTGCTTTTATATACCGCCTTTAACATAGCAAAATGTCCCACGGCCCTTAAGAGCGTTAACAATAAAAACTTGACACCGAGCCATAGAAGGAGATATCAGGACAGGTGAGCAAAAGCTTGGTCTAAGAGGTAGGTTTTATGGAGCATCTTAAAGGAGGAGAGCGCGGGGTAGAGGTTTAGGGAGAGAATTCCAGAGCTTAGGGCCAAGGCAGCTGAAAGCACAGCCACCAATGGTGGAGTGAAAGAAATAGGGGATGTGCAAGATGCCAGAATTAGAGGAGCACAGATATCTCAGAGGGTTGTAGGGCTGGGGGAGGTTACAGAGATAGGGAAGGGTGAGGCCATGGTGGGCCAGCTGTAGGTGACTAGTTTCTTTTATGATCCTAAATTCTTATGATTCTTTTATGACTGTAAACAAGACCCTACAGCACAAGTATTATTTGGAACTAATACACGTCCAGCTTGTTTACCAGTTAAAGCCAACATGCTCTATTTACATTTGTGATCAATAATTAAATCTTCATTAGCAAAAGCAACTGTAAACATTATCTATTGGATAAAATAATGACTGTTTTGGACATTTGAAGTAAGCAAAAGGTTTCGAAGCATCTAGTTTCAAAATATATTGTTTATTGGCGTGGACTGATGAAGTATGGCAGTTTAAAAACCACTGCTTTTAAACTGCTGTTGTAGGCATTGTGAATTGATCGCCAAACAAATAGCCTAGTTTAAAACAAAAAAAAAACATATTGCCTTTTCTCTCCATCAGCTCCACACAGATTATACCTCAGGAATGTACTGAATGTGTTCAGAGACCGAAAATCTGATACTGACTTTATGCGGAGAATGGTAATCGGTGAAGCATGCGATCATTTCATTCCTCTGTGTATTACACAAAGTTGAAAGTGCCAGCTGAGACGTACAGATTTTGTTTTTTCACAGCAGGGAATATTTCAAAATCAAAATGATGAAAAGTAGAGCACGGTAGCCTTGGGACAAGTAACCTTGTCAAAAAACAGTTAATAGGAATTATAATTAAAAGGGGCATTGGGGACTGGTAAAGATTCCTGCAAACTGTCCTGCAGAATAAATGATATACACACACACAACATTCACATTTACTTAGAATGTTCCACTTTAAAAAAAATGCTTAAATAGACAAAGGAACTTTTGCTACAGCAAATGTGACATCTGCCAAAGTTATACTTATAACGCCAGGCAACAGACCAACATCTGAATGGACATTTCCAAATAGGCTGCCTCCAGCTATTCCAGGAACTGGACAAAAACTGAAATCTTCCAACACTGGAACACAACCTGTTTAACATTAACACTTTTTTCAGTTGAATGAATCGGACTAATCTTAGTGGCTGCTCTAATTTGTCACTAGTCGTTACTAAATTGTCAGTCTCTTTAAGAGATATCACATGGGGGCTGGTGTGAGAAATGAAAAGATGTCACACTGGTTGGGTTATGGCATATTGTTGGGGAAAACTACAGGTGGTGCTGAATACAACTGCTTGTACCCATTTTGTAGCACTAATGTTCCTAATGTTAATGAGCACAAAATAAATCATGTGCTTAATTGTTTCCTTCTGTTTTAATTTTAATAGACTTCAAGGTAACTAGCTGGGGAAAGGACTGAGTCTGCCAATGTGAGAGGGTGAATTGATATATATGGGTGAAACAACAAGATCACTGAAGTACCTTGTGGTAATCAGAAAAGGAAATCAAATGATAAAGTGAATTACAACTCTTTGTAATTTTGTAATTTGTAAAAAGGGATACCAACAGCAAAATTCACTTTTAATTAATTTGACATCTTAATCTGTAACACAGGGGACTGATTTACCTGTGTTGTTCATAAGCAAAAGGATTTTCCATTTCCTTGCACTGACTCTGTCAGTTAGCAGGTGTGCCCTCATTAATGCAACTTTGATGATTAAAAATAGTTCATGTGCACTCCATCTGGGGCATTCTTGCAACTACTAAAGGATTCAATAGATAGTGTTTTAACACTGGTTTTAAAAAGTGCTTAATTTATTTATTCGCATGCAGGCCACTCATCGGCTGCTCCCCGAATTTGAACCCGACTCCCAGGGCTTTAAAAAAAATGAATAACTCGCATATCTAGGCTGAAACACATTTTTTGCACTTTAAAAATTATGCCCTATATTTAAGTAAATGCATTTTTTCAATATATATATATTTTAAATAACAAATAAATAACAACTCTGTGACTGGGAATTAGCTATTAGATCACTAGGGTGTCAAAACCAAGGGAAAGACCCAGATATGTTCCAGTTTTCATAAGGAAAATGATTATACTCTGTAGTGATTTCTAAGGTGTTGTATATTGCAGAAGTAGTGCAAGGCAGATGGTATTGGGTGAACATGGGGGTTGAGAATGATCCAATATTCCATACTTAAGTTACAATCTGCCGACTACTTGTAAATACTATAGCCCATCTACTCTAATCGATTCATGCTACCCCTGTCAAGTACCAGCTAGGGCATAAGAAATAGGAAAAAGAAAATGTGAGAGGATTAACCTTTAATATGAAATACTATTCCCATCTGAGAAATGTGTAAATATTCAAAAAAAAACTTTAATCTAATAGGAGGTATTTGTACTTCATTTCCCTCTTGCAGAGACGCACCACATGTCTCTCGGTAAGAAATTGCCCAGCTGATATCAGCTACAAGAACATCAGTGAATGGCTTCATTGGAGATTCTGACAATCGGCACTCTTTGCAGCTCTGGATCACAATTAGTATGTGGAAAAATTATTCAGCAAAATTTGGTCTTTTTTTTCTCAGAAAATAGTGGGCATTTGGAATAGGCTGCTGTCTCGTGCGGTGGGCGCTGATTCGCTGAATGTCTTCAAGCGAGAGCTGGACCTGTTTTTGGCTGGGGCGGAGTTCGCCTCTTACAGAAGGTAGGTACTGCAGGGAATTCAGGGCCAGAGTTATCTCCTGGACCAGTTTCGATCACCTATATGGGCCGTAGAGGAATTTGCCAGGTTTTTTTCCCCCCAGATTGGCCTGGGTTTTTATCTGTGTTTTTGCCTCTCCCAGGAGATCACATGGTTTCGGGTGGGGTGGAGAGTATATATTGTGATACACAAGGTATTGTGTGGGATAGGCTCAATGCGCCAGAAGGTCTTTGCCTATCCGTTATTGTTCGTAGAATCAGATAGGTATTGCAGTGTTGTTTGAATTGTAGCTCCTGTGCATCATTTGTGAGATTACATTGATAATAGTCATGGAAAAAAAGTCCATAGTTCTGCTCATCCTCGCTTGCAGTCTACATCCACATCCTCGACCACAGTATAACTGGAGGTGGAGATGTGGCAACAAGTGATCTTCAAGTATAGTTGATTGCTTAAAATTGAATTAGAAAAATGTTGCCTGCAGTATGGCACAAACAGACTCTTAACAGGCAGCTGAGGAGTGCCTGCTGTGAAAGCTTTGCTGAAACTCTGCCATGTTGGCTTGCAGGAAAAGTTTACAATACTGCAGTAAATATAACTCTTGCAACATTAATTTATGCAATGTGTTTTTTTTCTATTTTGCTGTTAGAATTCAGGTTTTTAGTTAAAGATGAAAGTTTTCCTACATGAACCATGTCTGTTATAAACTAAAATCGCTAACTTTGAGCTTCTTTCTTCGCTGAGATTACTTAGCCCAGGTTTAACAATTAACCCTGATTGTGGCCAATTGTGCACTAGAATTTTTATAGGGGTCCCACCAAGTCTTAAGTCCACCCAGTAGAAAGCAGATCTATATAGGCTAAAATAACAAATTATATTTATTTACACTTAAATCGCATACGGAAGTGAAACTGCATATTGTACAATACAAGGCAATATCTTTTTAAAATGCATACATCTAGAAAGTCAATTGCTGTGTCAATTCCTTACAGGCTTTTGTAATGAAATAAAAACAGAATTTGGCAAATTGATCATGTAGTGAATATCATGTGAAATATGAAAGCCAAATGCTCGCTAAGTTCTTTAAGCTGAACATCTTTCAGGAATCCAGTAAGAACTCATAACAGCTAGCCCTTTTTAACATGATACAACTGGCTGACAGAAAACTATAACAAACTCCCTGCAGATAAAATTCCAGACACTTTGGCCCCGATATTGGTGGCTTTACCGCCCACTGCCACCTGCTGCCGCCGACTGCCGCCGAGTTTTGCTGCCGTTTTCCTCTCGCTCCCAGTTTCCACTTGGGCTGGAGCAGGCGGGAGGGGAGCACCACCGGAAACTGCCCGCTGACGTTCTCTGGCGGCCAAGTCGTGTAAGTGACTTCCCGCCTGCCGAGATGCCAGATTGGTGCGGGCAGGAGTCGGCGCCAGCAGGGGGAAGGACCGCTGCGTGGAGGCTGTTCTTACCCCGACGGTAGGTATGAAGACCTGAAAGAAAAGGTTAGTGAACATCTTTGAAATTTTTTTTTTTTTTTACAGCAACTTACCTGATTGGGTCCCCTGAAGGTGTTCCAGTGGATTTATTTTCTTTGGTAATGTTTTTTACTTTTCAGAGCTCCCCCCTCCCTGGGCCCAACTCCATCCTCGGCAGCACTTGGGCAGCAAACTCATTTGCCACTGAGATTGAAAGCTCCCGCCCCCCTGCCGCCCAGATTGATGGTGTAAGCTGTTATTTTGCCGCTGATCGGTACCGCCACCTCTTTTAGAAGAATCTTTCAGGCAAAGTACCGCCCGGTCTCTCGGCGGCCATCAGCAGTCCTTTGGGCGGCAAATGGGTGGGCCTTGCAGCTCATGAAAACCGGGGCCATAAGTTTATTTGCTGACACCGGATATTAGGGAGATAGAGAGAGATGTGCGAATTAGAATGAGGCAGCTGAGCTCGTTTGAAGGGTTCAATCTGACCACTACTGTAATGGAAAACCTCGAATATATTGCCTTTCTTCATTTAGCCCGACTAACCACAGCTTGTATATTTTTTTACTCTTTTTTAATTAATAAAAAAGAAGCACAAATTTGTGATGTTTGTAGCATCTGGGGGCATCTAGTCACCAATCAAGCATTTGCATCTTCTTCTGTGTTCTGTTGAAGTAACAATTTTCCAGTCAGCAATGCCGCTTTAATTTATGTTTCAGCTTGCAATGCCACCTTTAATAGCTGAATCGCTAAAAATATTATTGGGTGTTTTCATGAATAAGGTACACATAGATCAGATGTGGTCCAATAAAGAATATACCAAATTAGTTCACTTTAAAACTCGGTTAATTCACGTCATAGTTAATTCCACTTTAAACTTTGGAACACCTGAGGAAAAACAGTGCCTTGACATGAGACTTTCGTCAACATAATGGGCAGGTAAAATCATTTTAGAAAATTTAGCACAAATCTCCATTTTATACTTTGTAAATTCTTCAGCATTATACTTGCTGAAAATTGTGTCTGTTTTCATTTTGCCTACAACAAAAATTATTTGTAATGAAGCTCCAAAAGTTGAGTATGCCAAGAGTCACAGCTGCAAAAAATATGAAGAACGCCCAAAATAGTTGGCTGTAATTTCAAGCAAAATCTTATCACAGTCATAAGTCTTTGCACAATAAAAATGTCATATCTGAATAGTACATGGCTAAAATCATGTTCGTGGTGCCTCACCCTATTAAAATCTCATTAAATGGGAGAAATCAGGGATGTTTTATTTGTTTTTTTTCATAATTCTACTAGTTTGACAAATAGAAGTAGATTTCTACTTCTGATTGCATTGCTGTATCAATTCTCACTGATTGGTGTAGTGTTTAAAAATGTATATAAAAATGAAAGGAGATGGATTAGCTTATATTTTGCAGAGGTAATGGGATTGGTCTGTCAATCTCAAGAAATACTGGGCAAGAAATTAATCATATGACCTTTAATGACATTCTACAGAAGGAGTGTGTGAACAGAATAAATTAAACCAGCGCCCTTTCACCTCTCGGATTTGGGACTGAATTTAGCACAAAATAAAAGTTTGCTCTCCATCTCAACTCTCAGAATCCTGCTGAGTGAGTCGGTATAGCGCAGTCTCAGCACTGGTCATAATGGGCATGATTCCACAGCAAAAACTGCTCCTTATTTGGCATAATGGGTATTAAAATATACAATTCATTCACCGAGATCACAAGAATTGCTCGCATGGAAAAGAACACTGGTTCGGTAGAGGGTGCTCCTCTGAGGTAGCAGGTTAAGCGCCATATTGAGGGAGAGTAGGAGGAGCTTTAATCTGCATGTTGAGCCTGATCTGGGCTGTTTCATGCTGACACTGGTTGCCAGAAATGGAAACAACTAAGCAAAAATGGCAGTGCAATTGACATCAAATGCGCATATACTTCTTACAGGGCTCATTGGATAGTGATCAGGAGCAGGAACCCTGGTTGGTTCCCTTCCCACTCCCAGAGACATCAAGAACAAATGTAGCACATTTACAGCCACCTTGGATAGGGTCAGCTGGCTCACCACCTACCAGAGATTACCCCAGTCTGTGCTGACTTTAGGCTAAAGTGACTGTCGTGGTAATACAATTAGCCTTAGTTACAGACCTGAGACCTCCTGGTCTGTTTGATTTAGAGTTCGATATTCTTAGCAAGCACCGGCTCAAAGAATGCTTGCTAAGTAATGAGGAGGTGGAGCGGGAAAGGATTGGGGTGGTGGTCTCAGAGGAAGTGAATCTCATACGGATCTGGGGTTGGGGAATGCAAAATCTTGGAGTGTTGTGAGTTTGAGGCAAGGATGGAAGGGGCTGGGACGACTGAGGGTAGGGGGGCAGGCAGAATGCTGTCTGCTATGAATGGTATGATCCAGCCAATTTATGAACTGATCTGGTTAGTGTTACTTATTCAAAAATAAGACATTAATCGTCAACACCCAGCTCTACCTCGTCACCACTTCTCTCGACCCCGCACATTGTCTAAATTGTCAGATTGCTTGGCGACATGAGCAGAAATGTTCTCAAACTAAATATTGAGAAGAGCGAAGCCATTGTCTTTGGTCCCTGTCACAAACTCCGTTCCCTAGCCATCGACTCCATCCCTATCCCAAGCATCTGTCTGAGGCTGAACTAGACTCTTCACAACCTTGGTGTCATATTTAACCCCGAAATGAACCACATATCTGCGCCATAATTAAGACTGCCCATTTCTCCCTCCGTAACATTGCCCATCTCCGCCCCTGTCTCAGCTCAGCTGCTGCTGAAACTTTAATTTGTTACCTCTAGACTTGCCTATACCAACGCACGCCTGGCTGGCCTTCCATGTTCTATCCTATGTAAACTTCAGGTCATCCAAAACTCGGCTGCCTGTGTCCTAACTCGCAACAAGTCCCATTCACCCATCACCCCTGTGCTCGCTGACTTACATTGGCTTCCGGTTAAGCAATGCCTCAATTTTAAAATTTTAATCCTTGTTAAAGTTTTCAAATACCTCCATGGTCTTCCCCCCCACCGCCCCCCAATCTCTGTAATCTCCTCCACCCCCACAACTCCCCAAGCTATCTGCGTTTCTCTAATTCTGGCCTCTGAGCATCCATGATTTTAATCACTCAACCATTGGCGGCCGTGTCTTCAGCTGCTTAGACCCTAAGCTTTGGGTTTCTCCCCCTAAACCTCTCCATCTCTCTACTGCTCTTGCCTCCTTTAAGATGTTCCTTGACCAAGCTTCTGTTCATCTGCCCTAATTTCTCCTTATGTGGTTCGGTGTTAAAATCTGTTGTATAACACTCACTATGTTCAAGGAGCTATATAAATACAAGTTGCTGTTGTTGTTGTAGTAGAAGGGAATTGGCAAAAGAGATTTTACCAGTCTCGGTGATCAAAAGGAGCAACATACTAATGCATAGAACTGAAGATTATTTCAAATTCAGAGAAGTAACATTGAGTAATACATGATTTTTAAATATATTATAACACAGCTACAAATACATAAGTTATTATGTATAACATATATATAGTTATTGTTATTAATTACATACAGAAAAAATGTTCAGTGCAGGGATTTATTTGGAGGATTATAAAGACTGGGAAAGGGAGACTTCCTCTGCTCACTGTTGTAAAAATGGAAACAAAAATAAAAAATAAAATTTTCTCTCCGACAGAGAATGCAGGAAACCTTCCACCATCGAATCTCACCCACCACCCCTCCCCAGGGCTCAAAAGTATTTTATGATTAAACATAAAATGAAGAAGGGATCAAACTGCTCAAAAATATTAATAACCATGTACAGATAAAATATTTAGTCCCAGATTGTCTAAGAAATTAAATAACACATAATTAAGAATAGAAGCCAGCAAGGCTGCACAAACAGAATGTAATAATTTAACAAGATGTTTCGCAACACAAGAAATTACAAAGAAGTTTGACCAGCTAAATATATCAATGACTAATATAAAACTTTCTGGATTAAGTTTGTGAGTGCTGAAGGATGTGACAC
Source organism: Pristiophorus japonicus (assembly GCF_044704955.1). NCBI lineage: Eukaryota > Metazoa > Chordata > Chondrichthyes > Pristiophoridae > Pristiophorus > Pristiophorus japonicus. Next base: position 192,691,830 of record NC_091987.1, on the reverse strand, counting down.
TGGCATTTGAAGGAACATGCTGGAGGTTACACCTCCTTCTGGAAAGGGAAACCAGAGGCAGAACGCCGCCTTCATGGAGTCGGCTTTATCATCAAGAATGAGCTGGTTGACCGCCTCAAAGACTTCCCCTGTGGGGTTAACAAACGTGTCATGTGATACATCCTTACTATACAGTATAAATGCACATGAGGCCCATGCTTGAGAGGTCAGTCTGTGACCTGCCTTTTATTCCATAGCACTCAAGTGATGGAAGTGGGTGGAGCTTCCCCTTTTATATCTGAAGGTCCAGGTTAAGAGTGTCTCCCACAAGTTCACCACCTAGTGGTCATTGTTCTCACAGTGTACAACTTAGGTCAGATTATACATGGGTTACAGTGCTGGTTGAATACATGACATCACCTCCCCCCGCAAAGTCTTATTGGGATCACAGGTTGAGTGTCTCTGGTGGTTTATGCTCTCTTGTAGAGCGCCTGAGTTGGGGCTCCGGTTGTTGGGCGCTGGCTTGAGTGTCTGCTGTTTGCGGTGCCTCAGGCCTGTCCGGACTGCCCACAGTGACTGGGCTCTCCTCCCTTTGGTTCCTGTGTTCGGTCACCTGTGGAGGAGTGAACTCGATATCATGTTCTTCCTCTGCTTCTTCTATGGGTTGCTGAACCTCCTTTTTGTTTGATCCACATGTTTGCGGCAGATTTGTCCATTGGTAAGTTTAACTACCAGAATCCTATTTCCCTCTTTGGCAACCACAGTGCCTGCGAGCCAGTTGGGCCCTGCAGCGTAGTTGAGGACAAAAACAGGGTCATTTACATCAATACATCGCACCCTCCTATTCCTGTCATGGTAGTCATATTGTGACTGGTGCCTGCTCTCGACAATTTCTTTCATGGTGGGGTGTATAAGGGATAACCAGGTTTTGAGCGTCCTTTTCATGAGCAGCTCTGCGGGTGGAACCCCTGTGAGCGAGTCTGGTCGGGATCTGTAGGCCAACAGGAGGCGTGATAAGCGGCATTGTAGGGAACCCCCTTGGATTCTGAGTATCCCCTGTTTGATTATCTGCACTGCTCGTTCTGCCTGGCCGTTTGAGGCCGGCTTGAACAGTGCTGTTCTGACATGGTTAATTCCATTGCCTGCCATGAAGTCCTGGAATTCAGTGCTTGTGAAGCACGGGCCATTGTCGCTGACCAAGATGTTCGGTAGACCGTGGGCGGCGAACATTGCCCACAGACTTTCTACCGTGGCAGAGCATGTGCTTGAATTTAAAATGTCACACTCGATCCATTTGGAGTAGGCTTCTACTACAACCAAAAACATTTTTCCCATGAAGTGACCTGCGTAGTCCACATGGATGCGTGACTAAGGCTTGGCGGGCCATGGTCAGCGGCTAAGGGGGGCTTCCCTGGATGCATTGCCCAACTGGGCACACGTGTTGCACCTGCGAACACAAAGTTCCAGATCTGCGTCTATCCCTGGCCACCAAACATGTGACCTGGCAACGCCTGGGTGCTCATTGTGGAGTTCTCTGATGAACACCTCTCTGCCCATCTGGGGTATGACTACGCGGTTTCCCCACAGTAGGCAATCGGCCTGAATCGAGAGTTCATCCCTGTGCCTGTGAAATGGTTTAAATTCCTCAGGGCATGCCCTGTATGTGGCTGCCCAGTCCCCATTCAGGACACATTTCTTGACTAAAGACAATAGCGGGTCTCTATTTGTCCAGACTTTAATCTGACGGGCTGTCACGGGTGAGCCTTCGCTTCCGAAAGCTTCAACAGCCATGACCATCTCAGCAGCATGCTCGGTAGCCCCCTCAGTGGTGGCAAGTGGGAACCTGCTGAGTGCATCGGCGCAGTTTTCGGTGCCCGGTCTGTGCCGAATTGTGTAGTCATAGGCGGCTAACGTGAGTGCCCACCTCTGTATGCAGGCTGATACGTTTGCATTTATGGCCTTGTTGTTGGCCAAAAGGGACGTTAGGGGTTTGTGATCTGTCTCCAGCTCAAATTTCCTGCTAAACAGGTACTGGTGCATTTTCTTTACCGCATATACACATGCGAGCGCCTCCTTTTCTACCATCCTGTAACCCCTTTCTGCCTGGGACAGACCTCTGGAGGCATAAGCTACCAGCTGTAACTGACCCTTGGCAGTGACATGCTGCAATACACACCCGACACCATAGGACGACGCATCGCACGTTAACACAAGTCATATAGCGTTAACAGATTGTTGGAACATAACAAATTACGTGCTCTATTAAAAGCCCTTTCCTGGCTGTCCCCCCAGACCCATTCTCGACCTTTGCGTAGGAGCACGTGTAGCGGCTCTAGCAGCGTGCTCAATTTGGGAAGAAAGTTACCAAAATAGTTCAAGAGCCTCAGGAATGAACGCAGCTCCATCGTGTTACTGGGTCTGGGTGCTCTCTGGATCGCTTCCGTCTTAGACGCAGTAGGGCTGATCCCATCTGCTGCTGCCCTCATCCCCAGGAATTCTACCTCTGGAGCTAGGAAGACGCACTTCGCCTTTTTCAGTCGCAGCCCTACCCGGTCCAGTCTGCGTAGCACCTCCTCCAGGTTGTGGAGGTGATCTTCAGTATCGTAATCCATGATGAGGATGTCGTCCTGAAAAGCCACCGTCCCTGGAATTGACTTGAGGGGGCTTTCCATATTTTGTTGGAAGATCGCGGTGGCCGAGTGAATCCCGAACGGACATCTGTTGTACTCAAACAACCCCTTGTGTGTCGTGATGGTGGTCAGCTTCTTCGACTCACTCGCCAGCTCCTGGGTCATGTAAGCTGAGGTCAGGTCCAATTTTGAAAAAAGTTTGCCACCGGATAGCGTCGCAAAGAGGTCCTCCGTTCTCGGTAGCGGGTACTGGTCTTGGAGTGACACCCGATTGATCGTGGCCTTGTAATCGCCACATATCCTGACCGACCCATCCATCTTGAGCACCGGCACAATCGGGCTCGCCCAGTCACTGAATTCGACTGGCGAGATGATGCCTTCCCTCAGCAGGCGGTTCAATTCGCCTTCTATCTTTTCCCGCATCAAGTACGGCATCGCTCTGGCCTTGTGGTGTACTGGCCTGGCATCCGGATTTATGTGAATCACTACCTTGGCCCCCATGAAAGTGCCAATGCCAGGTTGAAATAATGAGTCAAATTTGTCCAGGATCTGTGAGCATGATACTCGCTCCACAGAGGAAATTGCATTGACATCGCCCTATTTCTAGTTCATGACAGCAAGCCAACTCCTCCCCAGTAGTGCGCGACCGTCCCTCGGGATAACCCAGAGTGGCAACCTGTTCTCCGAATCTTTGTGGGTCACGACTACCGTGGCGCTGCCTAGCACTGGAATGATCTCCTTTGTGTATGTCCGTAGCTGTGCGTCAATCGGCGATAATTTTGGCCTCCTGGCCTTGGACGCCCACAACTTTTCGAACTGTTTGATACCCATCAGGGACTGGCTGGCCCCCGTGTCTAGCTCCATTCATTCTGGGATGCCATTAAAGAGCACTTTCATCATTATCAGTGTCGTCCTGGTATATGAACTGTATACGTGCTCCACATGAACTCGCTGAACTTCAGCTTCCAGCGATTTCCCTCAGCGTTCATTTCTACAATTTCTGCAGATATCTTGCTCATCTCTGCAAACTCCGGCTGAGTGTGTGCCTCCATGCCTTCAACATGAGCTGCTGTTTGAAACAAAAGGTCCCTTGCCAGTCGATCGTCCCTGATTGCCCCTGTTATTGTCCTTGAGTGCGCCATTAACAGGTGTTGATGGCCCCATTTCTGGCCGCATTGTCCCTTGCAATGGCGTGAATCGCTGTTCAAATTGCCATTGTCTCTGTCGAACTCCCCCTGTGGGTTCGACTACATGTTGGGGCATGCCCGATTACCCTTGTCTGCCTGGAGAACTGTTTGCTGCTTTAACAATGTTGAACCTCTGTCCCAACCATTCCTTAACACAATACCTCTCGTCTGTTCTACTCGTGACCATGCTCGCATGGTTTAAATCCCAGTTTCTTGTCGCCATTGATATGCCCTTACTATGCAGTATAAATGCACACGAGGCCCATGCTTGAGAGAAGGTCAGTCTGTGACCTGTCCTTTATTCCATAGCACTCAAGTGATGGAAGTGGGTGGAGCTTCCCCTTTTATATCCAAAGGTCCAGGTTAGGAGTGTCTCCCACAAGTTCACCACCTTGTGGTCATTGTTCTCACAGTGTACAACTTAGGTCAGATTATACATGGGTTACAATGCTGGTTGAATACATGACATCATGACTCTTCGTATTACCCTATCTCGGAACCAATGCGCCATGGTCATCAGTGCATACGCCCCTACACTCGATGCGACGGATGAGGCTAAAGAGGGTTTTTATTCCAACCTCGAGACATCCTTCTCCCACGTCCCCACAGGTAACAACTTGATCCTCCTGGGTGATTTTAATGCCATGTTCGGCAAAGACACAGCCCTCTGGCGAGGCGTGATTGGCAGAGAGGGGGTAGGGAAAGCCAACTCCAGCGGTACCCTACTCCTGACAAAATATCTAGAACATGAACTCCTCATCACCAACACCCTGTTCCGCCAGAGGGACAAATACAAGACATTGTGGCAACATCCTCGATCCAAACACTGGCACCTGCTTTATTATGTCATCGTCCGAGCCAGGGATCGCAAGGATGTGCGCATCACCTACGCCATGACAGGAGCTGATGATTGCTGGACGGACCATTGTCTAATCCGATCCATCATCAACATTAACATTGCCCCAAAGCAGAGGGGACAGCAGAAGCAGTTCCGCAAAAAAGTTAATGCCGGGGCACATAGAGACCCAGCTAAGAGAGCCCTATACAGCCAGCGCCTCACAGCCAATCTGGCGTGCCTTGATGACCCTAAGATGTTGAATGCCCATAGCGCTTGGTCTGCCCTCCAGGCCTCTATAACCAGTGCCTGTGAAAGGACACTTGGTCACTCAACCAGAAAACATCAGGACTGGTTTGATGAAAATGATCAGGAGATCGAAGAACTAATAGATCGCAAGCGCAAAGCATTTCAGAGCCTCAAGCAACAACCCAACTCGGGAGCTGCAAAACAACATTACAGGCGGCTCAAGGCTCAGGTCCAACAAAAAACCCAGGACCTAAAGAACAGGTGGTGGATGGAGAAAGCATAGGAGATACAACTGGCCGACAGCTACGATATGTGAGGATTCTTCTCTGCAGTAAAGGCCACCTACGTTCCAAACTCCCAAGGTCCCACCCCACTCCTGGCCAAGAACGGGGAAACACTCATCAAGGACACCGAGGCTATCGGGGCCCGATGGAAGGAGCATTTTGAAGGTCTCCTCAATCGAGACTCTGCCTTTGACTCGAGTGTTCTCGACTCCATCCCGCAGTATGCGACCAGCCACCAACTCAGTGAAACCAACGTTGCACGAGGTAGGCAAAACCATAAAACAGCTCAAGAATAACAAGGCTACGGGTGCGGATGGAACCCCTGCTGAGGCGCTAAAGAACGGCGGAGAGGCGCTGTTGACGCAGATACACGGATTCATCTCTCTCATCTGGAGGGAGGAGAGCATGCTGGGAGATCTGAGAGATGCAGTGATTGTGACCATTTTTTAAAAAGGGGACAAGTCCGACTGCGGCAACCACAGGGGAATCTCCCTGCTATCAGCCACTGAGAAAGTTGTCGCTCGAGTTCTCCTCAATCGTCTTCTCCCTGTGGCCGAGGAGCTCCTCCCGGAATCACAATGCGGATTTCTTCCCCTACGGGACACAACAGACATGATCTTTGCAGCACGACAGTTGCAGGAAAAAAGCAGTGAGCAGCGCCAGCCCTTATCTATGGCCTTTTTCGATCTTACAAAGGCCTTTGACACTGTCAACCGTTTCGGATGCCTCCAAAAGTTTGTCAACATCCTTTGCCTGCTTAATGATGACATGCAGGCCATGATCCTTACCAACGGATCCATTAGAGACACAATCCACGTCCGGACCGGGGTCAAAGAGGGCTGCGTCATCGCTCCAACCCTCTTCTCAATCTTTCTCGTTGCCATGCTCCACCGCACAATCAACAAGCTCTCCGCTGGAGTGGAACTAAACTACAGAACCAGTGGGAAGCTGTTTAACCTATGCCGCCTCCAGGCCAGGTCCAAGATCACTCCAACCTCTGTCGTTGAGCTGCAGTATGCGGACGACGCCTGCATCTGTGCACATTCAGAGGCTGAACTCCAGGATATAGTCAATATATTCACTGAGACATATGAAAGCATGGGCCTTACGCTTAACATCCGTAAGACAAAGGTCCTCCACCAGCCTGTCACCACCGCACAGCACTGCCCTCCAATCATCATGATCCACGGCGCGGCCCTGGATAACGTGGACCATTTCCCATATCTCGGGAGCCGCTTATCAACAAAGACAGACATTGATGCGGAGATTCAGCATCGCCTCCAGTGCGCCAGTGCAGCCTCTGGCCGTCTGAGGAAAAGAGTGTTTGAAGACCAGGCCCTCAAATCTACCACCAAGCTCATGGTCTACAGGGCTGTAATAATTCCTGCCCTCCTGTATGGATCTAAGGCATGGGCGCTATATAGAAGGCACCTCAACTCGCTGGAGATATATCACCAACAATGTCTCCGCAAGATCTTGCAAATCCCCTGGGAGGACAGGTGCACCAACATCAGTGTCCTCGACCAGTATTGAAGCACTGACCACACTCGATCAGCTTCGCTGGGCAGGCCACATAGTTCGCATGCCAGATACGAGACTCCCTAAGCAAATGCTTTATGCAGAGCTCCTTCATGGTAAACAAGCCAAGGGAGGACAGCGGAAACGCCATAAGGACACCCTCAAAGCCTCCCTGGTAAAGTGCGACATCACCACTGACACCTGGGAGATCCTGGCCGAAGACCACCCGAGGTGGAGAAAGTACATCCGGGAGGGCGTTGAGCCCTTCGAGTCACAACGCAAAGAGCATGAAGAGGCCAAGCGCAGGCAGCGGAAGGAGCGCGCGGCAAACCAGCCCCACCAACCCCTTCCCTCGACGAATGTCTGTCCCACCTGTAACAGGGTCTGTGGCTCTTGTATCGGACTGTTCAGCCATCAAAGAACTCACTTTGGGAGTGGAAGCAAGTCTTCCTCGATTCCGAGGGACTGCCTATGATGATGATGACACTGGCATGGTGATTTGCCAGATTCTGTCAATGGGCCCAAGTTTCCACATGATTCGCGCCTGATTTTTAGGAGCAACTGGTGGAGAACGGACTATTTTAGAAATCGCAATTCTCCACATTTTTTTTTCTGCAGTTCTAGTCAGGTAGAACAGTTCTAGTTTAGAACAGAATTTTTTCTTCAAAAGGGGGCGTGTCCGGCCACTGACGCCTGATTTGAAAGTTTCCACAGTCAAAATGTACTCCAAACTAAAGTAGAATGGAGCCAGTGAAGATTTTTGTAGAACTGAAAAAACCCGTTCTACACATTAAAAAATCAGGCGCAGGTTACAAATTAGGCGCCAGAACGAGGTGGGGGGGAGGGGGGGGGGAAGGGAATTCGACAATAAATCCTTATTTATACTTCTACAAATATTATACAAATAAATCCAACCTGAATAAACATTTATATGCCAAGAAAAGATTAAATAAACCATCTACCTACCTGTATGAAAGTGCTTCAGCCAGGGAGAATTCTGCAGCCGTTCGTGCCGCTGAGCGGGAGGGGGAGAGAGAGAGAGAGAGGGGGGGAGGGAGAGAGAGAGAGAGAGAGAGAGAGAGAGAGAGAGGGAGGGAGAGGGAGGGGGGGAGAGGGGAGGGAAAGAGAGAGAGAGAGGGGAGGGAGGGAGAGAGAGAGAGGGGAGGGAGAGAGAGAGGGGAGGGGGGGAGGGAGAGAGAGAGAGAGAGGGGGAGGGAGAGAGAGGGGGAGGGAGGGAGAGAGAGAGGGAGTGGGAGGGAGAGAGAGAGGGAGGGGGGAGGGAGAGAGAGAGAGGGAGGGGGGGAGGGAGAGAGAGAGGGAGGGGGAGGGGGGCGTCGGGTCGGGGAACAGGAGCGCGGGTCGGGGCAGTCGGGGTGGGGGGAGCGGGTCTCGGGGAAGGGGGGGGTAGCGGGGGTCGGGTCTCGGGTCGGGGCGGGGGGAGCGGGTGTCGGGTCTGGGCGGGGCGGGGGGGGAGCGGGTGTCGGGTCGGGGCGGGGGGAGCGGGTGTCGGGTCTGGGCGGGGGGGAGCGGGTGTAGGGTCTCGGGTCGGGGCGGGGGGGAGGGGGGGGAGCGGGTCTCGTGTCCGGGGGGGTGGGGAGCGGTTGTCGGGTCGGGGCGGGGCGGGGGGGGAGCGGGTGTCGGGTCTCGGGGCGGGGGGTGGGTGTCGGGTCGGGTCTGGTCGGCGGGGGGGGGCGGGGGGGGGGCGCGAGTGTCGGGTCTGGTCAGGCGGGGAGCAGGAGCTGGCCGTGGGAGGAGCCCCAGTGAGGCCATTGGGCCAGGGCTAGGGGCTGCGTGCTTCGGGCCCCTCCCACACAGTTCGGCGCCTGGAGCTACTGCATTTGCGTGCCGACTGTAGCGCGCATGTGCAGAGGTCCCGGCACTGTTTTCAGCGCCGGGACCTGGCTCCGCCCCCCCACAGCTCGTGCTGGCTGCGCCGAGGGCCAGAGGACCTGTAAGTAGGTGCAGAATACCGAGGATTTTTTTAGGCGCCGTTTTAGGCGCGAAAAACGGGCGCCCGTTTTTTTTCTTGTGGAAACTTGGGCCCTATATGTGGAGTATTGCTGAGGAATCTGCAATGGTCGCATTAAAATGGGTTGGTCTATCATTTGAAGGTTTCTATATCATTTATCAAATCGGGCTGAAACCCAGGAAACCTGAACAACATTTGCCCAAATGGCCTCAGTATACAGCCACATAGATTGTGAGAGAGCAGAAACCCTGGAAACTAGCAAGAATTTGGCTAAGAAGCACTAGATCCTAGACAGAATTCTTAAGGACATAAAGGCTCAATTTTGAATCACGGTGGGTCTTATAGTCACCAAAAGAAATCTGCCTGATGCCCAAGACATTTGGAACCCTCTCTATGTTCCACTCTTTCTAAGTCACATCTGCTTTAGTTCAGCTTGTTCATAGGTCGATGGAAGTAAATGGTTTCTATGAGAATGCTTTGCCATGGAGTAATTGAGGCAGGGACCATTTATCTTTTACGGTAAAACTAGATAAACATTTGAAGCAGAGATAGATGCAGGGTTATGGAGAGAGTGAAGGGAAGTGAAATTCGTTTTGGATTACTCTAGCAAAGAACCAACACACACACAATGAGCTGAACGACCTCCTTCTCTGCTGTAACTTTCTATTGTTCTGTGGATGGATTGGCACCTTCTGTTAGTAGTAGTTTCTGCCAACTAGGGGGCGCATGAACCAAGTCTGATCCTAATGCCACAGAAAGAAATGCATCTCCAGTCATTATATAGTTGCCAAGGATTGGATTTGCACTAATCCTGACATATATAAGCAAAGGTCTTTCATGGCATTGAAGATGACATTGAAGGTTTTTAATAGGGTATCTTTCAAATACTTAACCTTTTACAAATGCTTGAAACGTATAAGAAGATAACAACCAATAAGCCAAACTAATATTTCGATTGTGGCATGTGTATGTCAAAATTGATTGCGTGAAGAAAAATGAAAATGGTAATCTCTTACTGGAAATGAGGTGCATTACAGAGAAATTGCAACATGGGAGGTGCTCTGACTGCAACTGAGTGAAGCTATGCTTAATTTGAGAGTACTTAAAGCGGAAAGTTGGCATAAAGAAGAAAACATTTTATTTCCTAGCATTGCATCAGCTCATCTTGATGCATATACACAAGGAAATTAGTAAGACCTAATTGGGTCCATTTGTGGCTAGCTTCCAGCCCCCATCTGTAAGCAGCTGATTTGTTTATAAAAGAGACACTGGGGCCAATTTTCTTCTGCTTGCACCGAAGGTGTCCTCAGTTCCCAGGCACAAAGTAGAGGAAAAAGGGTTAGAGACCCATCACTGTTATGTTACCCTGCAATTTCCTGGGGATCCCTGGTGAATGGGGCGGGGTATGTATCAGTTACACCCACATGAGGCATAAGCAAGGTTATTCCATGGAATGCCCAGAAGAAGGGAGCCTCAGACGTTGCTCCCAGAGTCAGTCAGATTGGAGGATCTTGGCAGGACCTGTTGGACCAATGCTAGAGGTAAGTACTTTCTGTTGCAGGGTCAGGAAGAAGAGGATTGAGGCTGGAGGCCTTTAAGCTTTTGATTTTAGATAGTAGCTAGAATGTGTTGCAACTAATGGCCATTACCACTGTCGCTAGCCTCTACCCTACTTTCAGGCACGAAGCCATGCCTATGCTGGGGCAGTGCCTGGCCTATATAAATCACCTGAACCTAGAAATCTAGGTGGGGTGCAAGTCATATCATTCAGATCGAATCTTGGCTTCACGCGGCCTGACTTAAAAAAAGGGGGAGGAAAATCAGCTCCATAAGGTGATAAATAAATGAACCACTATTTTTCAACATTACAACATTACAACAGTGACTACACTGCAGTGTAAAGCACTTTGAGATGTCCAGTGGTTGTGAAAGATGCTATATAAATCTAAGTCTTTTCTTTTATTGTACCATGATGAATTATTTTTGAGCTGTATCTGTTATTCTACGTGAGCTATTACTGTATTGCAAATTCCTATTATAGATTGTTTATGAAAAATTGCTTTATGTAGGTCAAAGGTGAACTCACCTGACATCAAATCAATGCAATGGCCTGAAATTTGCAGTCAGCGGTGAAGCAACGGTGCTCGCTGACCTTGAAGAAAGCTGTCCACAAAGACCTAGCGATCTCGGGATCATGAATCTGATGACAAATCAAGTGAATCACCAGCATCCAGCAACAGTAATGTCATCAAGCAGGCCAAGCATCCAATCACATTAAGAATCCTCACAGACAGCAAATCAGGAAGTAAAATGCAGAGATTATAATTTACTTTTTATAAATGTTAGGAGCGCAATAAAGATTAGGACATACACATAGGATTAAGGTAGAAGCTGAAATATCATTAAAAAATGTTAAAAAAAATATTTTTAAAAACCATGTAATTCTTATCATATTAATGGAAAAATTTGACATTCTACAAATATAAAATTAGTTTTTCAGGGCCAGAATGTTATTTCAGCAGTCAATACACTAATTTTTTTTGAAAACTTACACCTCTTTCAACAAGGCTTAACCTTTTTGGTGAGGTTTAACAGCGATATTCCAGCGAACTAGGGGAAGTTTTCGTCCTTCAGTGTGGTTTGAGTTGATTGCCGGCACCTGGGAGTTCAACAGCACAGCCTATGGAGGAGCAGGGAAAGAATGGCAGCAACTTCTGGACTTCTGTGTTTATCTGCACATGCGCTGACTCCAGACGTTGCTGTCAGTAGCAGAGTAGTAATAACGGTGAATGCTGACAGTTTCGCCGTCATTACCACTGCAAAATATGGGCCAAGTTCTACTTTTCTGTGATTAATAAGAACATATTCTACATTTCCCTCTCCTGCCTATTAATTCAGTTAATTGTTGTGAGTGACTATTATGCATCTGTAAGAAGTCTGCTGAACATCTCACCCAACCTTTCCAAGAATCATAAGAATCATGAATGCAGAAACAGAGTGTTAGAGCTCTGAAAATCGCAGCGCTCAATTTACTGCCTTTGTTCCTGCAAACAATCCACCTGCCACCATTTTCAACTAGTCCTCGAAATGGCCGACACGAGTGCCTGCCTGTTTTAACCGGGCATCTTATTAAGGCATACAAAGCGGGGTCCTATGACACACATAGGACCCAGATGTACTTTGTAGGTAGAAATGGGCAGATCATTCACTGCTCATGCTCCACCCATCAGTATTGAGTGAAGGACAACCTAACTAGCATGTCCTTAAAGGGATTGCTGCAGGCCGCTCTAGAAACAGCACAGGTAAGTTTTCAAAATGCTCATTTCTTGGGTACACCAGGAGCATAAATACTCCTCCTGGTTCCACAAAAATCTTCCAGCCTGCTGCCAGATCTTTTGTTTCCCCCACCAACGATTCCCTTCATCCTTTAAAGTCTTCACTACCGGTTCGACTCCGCAGAGGACCTGACAGATTTCCTGCCCTGCCTCAATCACTGAGCTACCTGTGAGCCCTGCTTCAGCGCTCGTCAATCAGATGCAAATAAGGCCCAAACATTCAAATGGCTCAGGCCTCTTGCTGAGGACATTGGGCGGACAGTGCGATATTTCCATCCACCGCCTGCCTGGTTTCTGCTGATGATGAAAATTGTCCACTGAATTTCCCTGTCGTCAATTCATCAATATTTTTACAATCTTTCTAAGTTTTAAATACTGTGGATTAACAGGGCTCCCTTGATGCCCAAGAAGCTAAATATGCTATGTGAGATTGTACTGAGCAATGCAGAACAATGAAGTCATGGCTTCAATGCCTTATCTGTGCTGAGTTAGGTACTCTCACCCTGGGATGAATGTGCTACACGTATCCTCAATGCCAGTAGACTAGAGAATAGAAAATTTGTCAAGGTGCCTGCTCTTGATCATTACCCAGTAACTCTTAAACAAAGTACATGTATGTGAACATTGGGTGAGGATAAGGTTGGGTTCAACTCTGATACAGTAACCCCCCCCCATATACACATACACATACACACACACACACACACACACTTGAGTAGCCTACTGATATTCTCTATGTATGCTGGTAGATAAAGAATGTATTACCAGGACAGCTGGAGGCATCTGTGGTACCATACTACAGATGTTAACAGCTGTCCTGGTATTTCATGCAATCAGGAGGGATAAGGGGAAAAAACTGGGTTAAATGTAATAAATATACTGCATTATTGAATAATTAACTGACTACTAAAGTGATGTTGAAAGACATCTAATATCTTCATGCATTGAGCAGCAAGGACACGGCAGCATGAACCTCCTCCAGTCTTATTTATTCAGTTGATTTTTATCTACTTTTGTTTGACTTTCCTCCCACTTTCTACATAAATAATTGCGTTGCAACATTCCTTTATGTTTTCTTTTCGTATACTTTCTTGATTTGTTGTTCATATGCATAACATTTCTGGAATGTTAACAAGCATATCCATAACCTCAGAACAGGATCTATTAACATTTAAGGGTCACTAAGTATAAAAATATGTTTCTAATTGACTAAATGCAGCAGAACAGGAATTACGGTTCAATCTGGTATTTCAGCATTAAATAGCTCATTCACATATGTTTTTTTCCTCCACTACTGCAGTAAGATTGTTTTTTTCCACAAATTTAACATTGGGTAATACGGACAGTAGCAATTTCAAAAAAAACTTTGGAAAAAAATACTAAGATTTCTGCAACTTTTTCAGAAAGGGTAATGCAACAATCCCTATGTTATTATGCAACATACAAAATAGCTGCTGGATATCTCAATGGGTCGAATAGCCTCCTTCTGTGCTGTGCTGATATCTCACAGGGTTCACATTCAATGGCAACTGGATGGCAAAGTGCTTCAGAGCATTGTTATAGGAACATAGGAACAGGAGTAGGTCACTTAACCCCTCAAGCCTGTTCCACCATTCAATAAGATCTTGGCTGATCTGTGACCTAACTCCAAATACCTGCCTTTGGCTCATATCCCTAAATACCTTTGGTTAACAAAAATCTAGCAATCTCAGATTTAAAATTAACAATTGACCTCGCACCAATTGCTATTTCCGGAAGAGAGTTCCAAACTTCTACCTTTGCGTGTAGAAGTGTTTCCTAACTTCAGGTCTGAAAAATTTGGCTCTAATTTTTAGACTATGTGCCCTAGTGCTAGACTCCCCAACAAGCAGAAATAGTTTCTCTCTATCTACCCTATCAGTTATCCTTAATATCTTGAAAACTTCGATTAAATCACCGTAACCTCCTAAATTCCAGGACTACAACCCTAGTTTGTGTAATCTCTCCTTGTAATTTAACCTTTTGAGCACTGTGGTCCACCTCAGCAGGCCCAGATTGGATTGAAGCTCAAGGAAGGCACTAGCGATTTATTTTCACTGGCAACTAATTAGGGTTCTGATAAGATCAAACCATCTCAATCCGATCCCACAAAATTACAGTAGAAAACTGGCCAGAAATTCTACACATAATTCAGCAGTCTGATCTTTGAGGCCTAGGAATGAGGGGCTGAACATAACAAATCACCCAGGAAAAAACATACACATTTTCCCATGAGTTTGTACAAAAAGTAGATATTCCAAAATTCTTCAGTTCCCTACCGAACAGGTTTTATAGAATAATAAATTTGTTAACTTGCTTGTGTGATCTTCATGTCTAACATTTGTTGAATTTTTATTCCTGTCAAGCGGGAGTGTGTCAGTGCCAGTAAACATTTTCCATCGGGCATTTCCAGGGTAGCAATTTCATGGACCAGATATAAAATAATCCTCTGTCTACTCTGCCCCCACAATGGGCCATAATCCCTGACTCTGGGGGTAATTTTGACTTTGAGTGACAGTGTGAAATAGGTGATATCAATTCAGTCACCCATTATACATCTTTCCCGATCTTCATTTCTCTTGACTTCAGTCAAACTGGAGTAATATGAAAAAAATAAAGGCACTTGCATTTATGTATGGTGCACGATCATTTTCTATGCATGTCCCAACATGGTTTTCAACCCATAAATGACTTTTGAATTATGGTCACCATTGTTATGTAGGCAAACATGGTAACTGAGATTGCACTTAACAGGATCCCATCAACAGAAAATGTGGTGAAAGACTAATTAATCCAGTTTTGGTAGTGTTACTTGAGAGCAATGTTGGCCAGGACACAATTAGAATAAAATACGCTTCTGATGGATGTTGATGGTTACTGTTTGTAACCATAGCGATGGAAGAAGTTAGTAGGGGAAAAATACCATCTTCCATGTTCCAGAGGGAAGAATCTTGTGCCATTTCCACATTTAGCCAACTTCAAAGACATTTGGAAACAACATCCATTCCTCTGGACCTCAGTGGAATTTTCAAGCCCTAAGTTGCCTCATTTGTCACATCATTTTTGCACTACTTCCACGAGAAATCACAAGTAACTTGCTGTATAGTATGGATTTGTGCCTTCCATAGCTGAAACTTATTCAAACAAAATCATCTTTCATTCTTAATACATCTTTGAAAAATGATTTGTTGACTCAGCAGAATTTACAATGTGAAATGTAAAGACAGAATGCAGTTTCACATGTGGTATACTGTCCCAGTGCAGCCCACATGTTACATATCCTGTTTTTCTTATTTTTGTTTCCAAGTACACAGTGTACTAAATTAAATCAGCCAGCAAAGATGGTTTGTGGTGAAGTACATCAAGGGCACATTTGGCTTAATGTCCAGTGAGTCAGCTAATGTTAGCTGTGGTGAATAAATACCATTAAACTCTAGCTTTGATTAAGGATTTGCTGGTTTGGAGCTCTGCAAAATGGCAAGCTAATTGACTGTTGGTGTGGTGACAGTGTACTAAATACCACCTTTAGATCAATCTCACACAATAGGTTGCGTTAAGGATCTGATAAAATTGTGGAATAAAGGGGGAAGGAGTGAGTACCTGAATGAAAAGCATTTTTTTAATTAATTCTCGGGATGTGGGTGTCATTGGCAAGGCCAGCATTTATTGCCCATACCTAGTTGCCTTGACAATGGAGTGGCTTGCTTGACCATTTCAGAGCGCAATTCAGAGTCAACCACATTGGTGTTGGGCCAGGTAAGGACAACAGGTTTCCTTCTCTAAAGGTCATTACTAGTCCAGTAACATAACCACTACACTACTGTACCCATTTGTACTAAACCAAATCTTCAGGTGCTGTAGTGGGAGCACATAGATTAGGACAATAGTCCATTTGAGTAAGAGAATGCAATATATGAAGTCTGAAAGCTTTGGATTACACAAAAATAGATATATATTATAATAAACTCCACAAATATAGGTTAAAAAATGCTGTCTGACTTTTCTTAGAAAGAACCACATCCAGATGTACAGAATATCAAAGGAAGATTTATTTACACAGGGAAGAAATTACATATAATCCATGAACAAGCTGGCTGCCAGACATTAACTCAGCAAGTCAAGGGTACAGTATATCATTTTAGAAGATCTGCTGAATGATGTTTCTTTGTTTTCCAGTCTACGGATTCCTCATGTATTATCATGACACCAACTGGCTCCAATGTAAGTGCATAGACAAGTCAGGGCAAAAGCCCTAAAAGAACCATTCTGTCTCAGTATTTACAGTATGATTTTCAGACCCTTAAGTGATTCATTTATAAACTTTGTATCTGTGACAAAAATCCACTGAACCAAGCAAATATGAGAGTGAGGAGAATGTAATTAAATTTCTGTCTAGTCTCTGCTTTGGTCTCTATCTCTCTCTTTTCACAAACTTTTACAATCTTCTGTGATTGTCTGATATATGTCAGGTTTGTGGTCTCATAAATAGCATAACTATAAACTCCCAGATTATAGAGTATAAACCTTTCTTTGGACAAACTTCAGCTTGTAAGCTAATGGTCAGCATATAAAATTTATATTGCACAAACACCCTGCACTTCATATTTCCAGAGCCCTATTGCATCAATATATTTAACACTTCATTCAGATGGATCTACTGATTGATATAGTTGATATGTTTGATGTGTAGATACTGCTGCATGAGGTAAGAGTGAGGAGGGTTGCCATGTTTGATGTATCATGTATGTAGCCTCCGTGGCAAAGCGCGGCATCAGAAAACATTGCCGAAGCAGGTGACCTTATTAAAACTGTCACCGGCAATGTTGTCATTATGGTATAATTTATGTTGTGCTATGGCAGATGACAGAGGTGAAACTGGCTCTATGCTCAGCCGAAGCCTGAAGAGGCAGTTATCCTTGGTCATTGACATGTAGGTGTGCCAGAGGCTGCAGTATGATTGGTGGCATAATTGCAGGTATAGCCAATCTGCTACCTGCTGATATTCGTGGCATTCCTCTCTTCATTTCTCTTTCATTCTGTACCACTTCAATCATAAATACCATGATCAGATTCTTTGAAAACCAACCCCCCCTCACTAATTTGAACTTGACATGCCGACTGCTAGGTGCCAAATGTTCACTTAGATGCCTTGCAGCTTCCTGATCTGCTGCAAACGTTTGTACATAAAAACATAAGAAATAAAACCAGGAATAGGCTATTCTGTCCTTCGAGCCATTCAATAAGATCATGGCTGATCTTCTACCTCAAACCCACCTTCCCACATTATCTCCATATCTCATGATTTCCTTAATATCCAAAATCTATTGATCTGTCTTGAAGATATTCTCTGTAATCTGAGAGTGCATAGTTATGCAATTTATGAGATCATGAACCTGACATATATCAGACAATCATATAGGATTGTAAAAGTTCGTGAAAAGGAGAGAGAGAGAGAGAGAGAGAGACTTAAGCAGAGACTAGACAGAAATTTAATTACATGCCCCTCACTTTCCTGTTTGCTTGATTCAATGGATTTTTGTTTTTACAATAGAGCATCCACAGCTCTCTGGGGTAGAGAATTCCAAAAATTCACGACCCTTTAAACCCATCTCAGTTCTAAATGGCCAACTTTTTATTCTGAGACTGTGAACCCTGGTTCTAGACTCCCCAGCCAGGGGAAACATCCTCCCAGCATCTACCCTGTCAAGCCCTGTAATAATGTTATGTTTCAATGAGATCAAGTCTCATTCTTCTAAATTCTGGTGATAATAGGCCCAGTTTCCTCAATGTCTCCTCATAGGACAATCCCCACATCCTAGGAATCAGTCTGGTGAACCTTTGTTGCGCTCCCTCTAAGCAGTATACTCCACATACTCTTATACTCCAATCCTTTTATAATAAAGGCTAACATACCATTTGCTTTCCTAATTGCTTGCTGTACCCGCATGTTAACTTTCAGTGATTTGTGTACAATGACATCCAGATCTCTCTGAATACCAACATTTCCCAATCTCTCCCCTTTTAAAAAAAGTATTCTGCTTTCTATTTTATCCACTGTTGTGTATGAAATAACTGTTAGACTGAGTACTGTTTAACTCCAAGAAGTATAACCTTGGCTCTGTTATTAAGGCCCAAAGTGAATAATATACAAAATGGCTGGCCTTTTATACTTGGGCTGCACACATGTGTGTGCAGCCCAATGGCCTCAAATAGTAACACCATCTAGTGGCTAATGATCCCAAAAGTACATACATGACAATACCTCCCTCTTAGATATTAACACAGTCTTTTACAAATTGAGATGGTCTGGTGTTTTATGCTCCCGAGTTAACCGTCTCAGTTCAACTCCAGCCTTGGGTGAGTGTTCAGTCTGTTGTGACTGGTGACTGGGTGGCTGACCTGGTGGGAGTGGCAATGGCCATGTCGGGGATTGAAAGTTCCGATTCACTGATGACCACTGAGTCCTCTGATGACTGGGGGTAGGTTGCTTGGTCATCGATTGTCTCTTCTTCCGACTATTCCGGTTTGTCTGCGTGCCGCAGCTTTGTCTGATCCATATGTTTTCTGCATGTTTGCCCATTTTTGAGCTTGACAATAAATACTATGTTGCCTTCCTTGGCCATGACAGTACCAGCAGCGATCCACTTGGGACCCTGACCATAATTCAGAACATATACAGGATCATTTACAGAAATATTGCGTGACACAGCTGCGTGATCATGATACCCTTGCTGATTTTGTCTTCTATATTCAACATGATTATTCAAGTCAGGGTGTACAAGAGATAGCTTGGTCTTAAGACCTCTCTTCATCATCAGTTCAGCAGGCAAGACCTCGGGAAGTGTGTGTGGTCTTGTCCTGTAACTAAACTGTATGCATGACAGGTGGGTCTGCAGTGACCCTTGGGTTACTCACTTCATACTCTACTTTATGATTTGGACAGCATGTTCTGCTTGCCCATTGGATGCAGGTGCTGACCTTACATATTTGATACCATTGAGTTTCATGAACTCTTGAAACTCCTGACTGGTGAAGCACGATCCGTTGTCGCTAACAACGATGTCAGGCAGACCATGTGTCACGAACATGACACTGAGATTCTCAATGGTAGCTGTGGATGTACTGGATGACATGATTATACACTCTATCCAATTCAAATATGCATCCACCACAACTAAAAACATCTTCCCCAGGAAGGGACCTGCAAAGTCTATGTGGATCCTGGACCATGGTTTCGATGGGCATGACCACAGACTCAGCGGCGATTCTGCTGGTGCTTTGCTATCTGCATGCAAGTGTTGCACTGATGAACACTTGATTTCAGCTCAGTCAATTCCAAGCCACCATACATGATGGCTTTCATCATTACAATGCCGGGATATATGCTATGTAGCTCACGTACAAATTTCTCTCTCCCTTTCTTGGGCATAACAACACGATTGCCTCACATGATACAATCCGACTGAATAGACGGTTCGTCTTTGCGACGAATGTAAGGTTTGGTCTCCTCGCACATTTGCTTGGGCATTGCAGACCAATCACCTTTGAGGATGCAACTCTTCACCACCGATAAAATCGGGTCCTGACTGGTTCAGGTCTTAACTTGTTGAGCCATGACACTCTCAAAAGCATCCATAACTAACAATAGGTCCGCCGGTTGTGGCGTTTCCACCTCCAGTGTGGGCAACAGCAGACGGCTCAAAGCATCGGCACAATTCTCGGTGCCAGGTCTATGGCGAAAGAGACATAATCAGAAGTGGATAATGTCAATGCCCACCTCTGGATGCGGGATGAAGCATTGGTATTAACACCTTTGTTTTCAGAGAACAGTGAAATGAGTGGCTTGTGATCTGTCTCCAGTTCAAACCGAAGACCAAACAGGTACTGATGCAACTTTTTAACCCCATACACACAGGCTAGTGCCTCTTTCTCTACCGCTGTAGGCTCTTTCTGCTTTAGACAAACTTTTTGAAGCATACGCGACTGGTTGAAGTTTACCCAACTCATTAGCTTGTTGGAGTACGCAATCAATTCCATATGATGAAGCATCACAGGCCAATACTAGATGTTTACATTGGTCATAATGTATCAGCAGCTTGTTAGAGCAAAGCAGATTAGTGGCTTTCTCAAAAGCTCTGTCTTGAGACGCACCCCACACCAAGTTGTCGCCTTTTCTTAGCAGCATGTGCAGTGGTTCTAATAAGGTGCTCAATTTAGGTAGGAAGTTACCGAAGTTGTTGAGTAGACCCAGGAACAAACGCAGCTCCGTCACATTCTGCAGCTTGTGTGCATTCTTGATGGCCTTGGTTTTCGCGTCCGTGGGCCTGATACCATCAGCACCAATTTTCCTTCCCAGGAATTCGACCTGGTGCCATGGAGACTCACTTCGAGCATTTCAGTCTGAGTCCCACTTTCTCCAGACGATGTAGAATCTCTTCCAGGTTGTTCAGATGTTCCTCAGAGTCATGACCTGTGATCGGGATGTCATCTTGGAACACAACGGTTCTGGGGACGGACTTCAGTAGACTTTCCATGTTCCTCTGAAATATTGCTGCAGCTGAGCGAATTCCAAAAGGGCACCTGTGATAAATAAAGTTCTTTATGTGTGTTAATGCACATAAGTCTCTTCGACGTCTCGACCAGCTCCTGTGTCATGTAGGCCGATGTCAAGTCCAGTTTGGTGAACGACTTCACACTGGAGTCTGTCCAATTTGATTTTGACCTTCTCCCTCATCATATACGGAACTGCCTGAGCTTTATGATGGACGAGTCTTGCATCCGAGTCCTCGTGGATCTGCACCTTGGCTCCCGTGAAGTTGCTGATGCCTGGTTCGAACAGCGAGGGTATCTTGCTCAGTACTTGGGCACATGTATCTTCCTCCGACAACAACGCCTTGATGTCGTTCCAGTCGCATCTGATTTTTTCAAGCCAGTTCTTGGCAAACAGCATTGGGCCATTGCCTGGGACAATCCATAGCGGTAACTCGTGAACCGTACCTTCATAAGACACTTTAATTGTGACACTGCCAATCAGCATTATGAGTTCTTTGGTGTACGTGCGCAACGTGGCATTGACTGGACTCAGCCTGGGCCTCATAGCCTTAGTATCCCACAGCTTGTTGAATGCCCTCTGGCTATTTATCGATTGACTCGCCTCTGTGTCCAGTTCCATCGATACCGGCGCCCCACTAAATTTCACATTGATCATTATCGGTTTGCTCTTAGTTAGGAACAAATACAGTTCATACACTTCCTCCTCTGGTATCTCGGATTGCGTATCCGGATCCGCGCTAGTCTGACCATCATCCTCCACATGGTGTGTCGCAGCACGCTTGCTCATCTGCGGCCACTTGCGCTGGAGATGCCCTACTCTCAGACGGCCTTCGCAACTATATTGTTTAAATCGGCACTGCTGGTGCCGATGATTTTCCCCACAACACCAACATAGAGAAATCGGATGCATTGCCACTGACGGACTTTGGGCAGCCACAGGTTTCACGTACGCAGGCCCTGCCATGTGCCGCTCTGCCGAACGTCGAATCAATCATATTTACAGTACTTGCCGAGTTTCGATTTTTCACTGATATCTGCTTTAGACTTCTATCCATCGTCATGCATGAGTGAGCGATCGTGATGGCCCTGTTCAAGTCCAATGTCTCCACCGCCAGTAGTTTACGCAGGATCACCTTGTGGTTGCTGCTGATTACAAAGAAGTCCTGCAGAATGTCTGCCAACATAGCCCCAAATTTACACGGTCCCACTAGATGTCTCAGCTCGGCAACAAATTCTGCCACATTCTGGCCCTTTGAACGAACATGCATATAAAATCTGTATCTCGAGATGATGATGCCTTTGTCTGGCCTAAGGTGGTCCTGTACCAGTGTACACAATTCTTCATATGTCTTTTCTGTTGGACTCACAGGCAGGAGTAGATTCTTTATCAGACCAGAAATTTTTGGACCGCAAACCCTGAGGAACACCGCCCGGCGCCAATCTGCGTCGCCGGCCTTCTCCATTTTGTTGGCCACAAAGAATTGGCTCAAATGGCTCACAAAGTCTGCCCAATCTTCTCTTTCCACAAATCGTTCCAACAATCCAATTGTGCTCATTTTTGCATGCAAATGTTCTTGTTGCCTTGTCGCCAAATGTTGTGTATGAAATAACTGTTAGACTGAGTACTGTTTAACTCCAAGAGGTATAACCTTGGCTCTGCTTTATTAAGGTCCAAAGTGACTAATATACAAAATGGCTGGCCTTTTATACTTGGGCTGCACACACGTGCGTGCAGCCCAATGGCCTCCAACAGTGATGCCATCTAGTGGCTAGTGATCCCAAAAGTACATCCATGACATCCACCAAAGTGGATAACTTCACATTTCTTCATATATTCCGCCTGGCATGTGTATTGCAAAAGCTCCCAATCAACCAAGCATTTATGCTTTTTCACCAATACTGCAGCTGTCTTTGACTGAACCGGAACTGTGAGCTAATCCCAATGTATGAGCTGGATGAGTTGTGGTATTCTGCAGCACACATCTGGCTTGAACTCAGCTAATGTCTTGCTCTTAAACTGCTGAATGCGATGCCATCTTGGGTAACCAACTTCATGCTTGAAACTTTTTTGAAGTAGCCATATTATACATCCAAACATTACATTTAATAGTCTTTTCAAAATACCACTGAAACGTTTGCTTGGCTACAGGCCAAGTTCAGATATGTTAATTGATGCTTTGCTTTCACACAGAGGAGGCCACTGGGAAAGAAAGTACAGAACTGCCCATGTTAATCATTAGGGCCCCAGGTTGCCTATATCAGCTGCAATGTAATGCGATAGAAGATTTCAATTTTTTTAATTATTTAAACTTTCAAGATTCCAGGTTTACAGATCGCATCAAACAAAGCTGCCCTTTAACAATTAAGTTCCGCCCACCTCAGGAAGACATTGGTGTTCCTTGAACCCAGTAGGCTTGATTTTAACCCCTCTTCTCCTCCTCCCGATAGGCAGGAGAGGGTCAGAGGGGAGGTTAAAATATCGGGATCGAGTAACCAGACCCCCAACCCCATCCCATTCCTGTCCGCCGTAATATTTATGGCAGCGATCCAGGCCCTGGACAAGGCTCATGCTAAACGTAGGCGGGAGCCTATTTAACATGCAAAAGTCACGGCCCGATTATGCCATCAGCTGGTTCCCCCTTCATAATTGCGGCCTCAGCCTTCCTCCCACCACCCACCCAAGGCTCCCCCCCGCTGACTACCAGGGTCTATTCCCATGGGTCTCCAGCTGCAGTCTCCTGCCGCTAAATTTCTGCTCCCACCCGCTGTCAATTTGACCAGCTGTCGGGCGGGAATCTGCACAGTATTATTTAAATGAGGTCCTGACATTAAAATCGGCGGGGCCTCTATGGCCTCGGCCTTGCCGGATTCTTTGCCCGCCATCGGGCTCCTCCGCACCTTTTTCACCTCTCCATTAATATCAAGGCCAATGTTTCTAAGGCACAAATGACAGGAAATACATTGTATTCCAGTCATTCCATCTAATTAGAATATGCCTGCCCATATTTCGGCAGATGTATTGTACACCTAACATCACTTCCAGCAGAAAATTCTGGAAGTCATGTTAGGTGATCCAACAGGGTTATACTGGTTTACCGGCAATAACAAGTGGGAAAGTTCAGCCCAAATGGCTGAAATACATTAAGTTGTAGAATAGAGCTTGAGGTTCAGATCATGTTGCAGAACCATCATACCCTTTGTTTCTGACATGCTTTAAACCTATCAATTGATTATTGACTTGCAGTCATTTCTTGTTACCTATATTTTTTTTCTCTGATTTTCTCTGCCAATGTGGCTTGCTCTACTGAAGATGTTGACTCCTTGCTGGGTTACAGTTCAATGGACAGGAGTAGCCATCCAGCAAGTTGTCATTACTCATGTATGAGGATTCACAGTGAGTGTTGGCTGGCTGTTTGACCATGACGGAGGAGGGTGGTAGCACAATCAATCCTGACCCTGTCTTCAGCTGATGTCTACACGTGCACACTTCCAACTGGAAATTTCCAGCTGTGTGGATTTTGGGTGAGGACTGGACAGTAATCAAGATTAGGAACCCTGAACAATGTTCCCTCCCTAATTCAGGGGCACCGAGGATAGTTGTTGAGAATCTATTACCATCCGATCAAGATCAAATAGCTCAGCACAGACTCAGGAATAAATCTGGTTCAAGTAGATATTGACTAAGCTCACTGATCCATTAGGGGGGGGATACACCACACATACATGCAAAAAAACTAAACTCTCTAGGATAATGACCCAGAGCCCTCATTCAGAAGCAGTGTTTTATGCCAAAAAAAGTATCGTTGATTTCATATTTACATTCTTAGTTGTTTCCAAATTTCTAATTACTACTCACTTTGATTGTTCATAACAAAAAAGCATCCAGAAACCTTTCTGAAGTAACAGAATTTAAAGTAGTATTCCTTAAAGTTTGGTAATGTAATTGCTTATATTGATTGCACTCTGGGACCCACATTCTGCCATACAAAAACCTAGAACATTTTTGTACATGTAATCAAGCATGCAGCAAGACCTGGGCAACATCCAGGCTTGGGCTGATAAGTGCAAGTAACATTCACGCCATACAATTGCCAGGCAATGACCATTGCCACCAAAAGAGAGCCTAACTACCTCCCTATGACATTCATAGAATTATAGAAAATTACGACACAGGAGACCATTTGGCCCATCATGTCCGTGTCGGTCGAAAAAGAGTTACCCAGCCTAATCCCACCTTCCAGCACTAGGTCTGTAGCTCTGTAAGTCACAGCTCTTTAAGTGCACATCCAAGTACCTTTTAAATGTGATGAGGGTTTCTGCCTATACCACCCTTTCAGGCAGTGAGTTCCAGACCCCCACCACCCTCTGGGTGAAAAAAATGTCCTCATCTCCCCTCTCATCCTTCTACCAACTACTTTAAATCTAGGCCTCCTCGTTATTGACCCCTCTGCTAAGGGAAATAGGTCCTTCCTATCCACTCTATCTAGGCCCCTCCTATTTATATACACCTCAATTAAATCTCCCCTCAGCCTTCTCTGTTCCAAAGAAAACAACCCCAGCCTATCCAATCTTTCCTCATAGCTAAACTTGTCCCGTCCTCGTAAATCTCCTCTGCACCCTCTTTAGTGCAATCACATCTTTCCTGTAATGTGGTGACCAGAACTGTACGCAGTACTCAAGTTGTGGCCTAACTAGTGTTGTATACAGTTCTAACATAACTCCCCTGCTCTTTTATTCTATGCCTTGACTAATAAAGGAAAGCATTCCGTATGCCTTTTCAACTACCTTATCGACCTGTCCCACTACCTTTATGGATCTGTGGACATACACTCCAAGGTCTCTCTATTCCTCCAAACCTCTCTGTATCCTCCCATTTATTGTGTATTCCCTTGCCTTGTTGCAATTTTCCGGATTGAATTCCATTTTCTATTTTTCTGCTCAACTGACCCGTTCATTGATATCTTCATACATTCTAAAGCTTTCCTCCTCACTGTCAACCACATGGCCAATTTTTGTATCATCTGCAAATTTCTTTATCATTCACCCTACATTTAAGTCTAATTCGTTAATATATACTACAAAAAGAAAGGGACTGAGTACTGAGCCCGGTGGAACCCCACTGGAAACAGCCTTTCAGTCGCAAAAGCACCTGTCAACTGTTACCCTTTGCTTCCTGCCACTGAGCCAATTTTGGATCCAATTTGCCACTCTCCCTTGGATCCCATGGGCTTTTACTTTTTTGATCAGCCTGCCATGTTGGACCTTGTCAAAATTCAATGACATTAGCAGAATAAACAAGTTTTACTCCTTTAACACTTAGAGAAAATAGCACTTTATCACTTAATGCACAAGATGTAACAAAATTACTGACGATAAATTAGAAAGATGGGAATTTTCTTGTGACGTTATACATTTTAGAAAATTTGAGAAAAATTTAGTTCAATGTAGTTAAATCCTTTCCAATCTAAAACTACGCCTTAGCCTGCCTTCTTGAGCATCCCTGATTATAACTGCTCAACCATCGGTGGCCGTACCTTCAGCTGCCTAGGCCCTAAGCTCTGGAACAGCCTCCCTAAACCTCTCCGCCTCTCTACCTCTCTTTCCTCCTTCAAGACGCTCCTTAAAACCTACCTCTTTGACCAACTGCCATAATTTCTTCTTATCTGGCTCAGTATCAAAAATTATTTTTGCCTTATAACACTCCTGTGAAGCGTCTTAGGATGTTTTACTACGTTAAAGGCGCTATATAAATACAAGTTGTTGCTGTAAATGTAAATAATCGTTTGGTCAAAGACTTTGGGTGAAAGCAACAGAATGGATCCTGTGTGAAAGACTATAATTTCGCATTTATTCGATCCACTAGGACCAAAGTCACTCACTGCTCATTCAGTAGAGAGAAAAAGGTAAACAGACGAGGGGTGGCCACGTTAAATTGGATGGTATAGATACTGAGCAAGGGGATATCAGGGCTGGCTGGCTTGGGGCTGGGAGCGTGGCAGAGAGATCATGGATTGGCGTGGGGGCAGTGGATCACGGGGTCAGGCCAGCGATTGCGGGAGTCGGCAGCGAGGAAGGACTTCAATTTGTTCGTGTCGGAGTTCTGCGCATGCATCATCCGGTGGCCGGGAATGGTTCTGGACGAGTGGGAGGTTCAACCTGTATGTTTGCTTACATACAAACTATATCACTTATACAAAAGCTACTTTGTACAACTGTGAACTAACAGTATGGGTCCATGTCGATGATAGTCCATTGCTCATTTTTTGTTAATGTATAGAAATCAAAATCCTTGCCCTAATTTTTAAATCTCTCTATGGCCTTGCCCACCCTAGTTCGCCAACCCATCTCCAGTCCTTTGCTCCAGCTCTTATCCTCTTCTTTTCTGATTCTGGCTTGTTATGGGTCTCCATTAGTGGCACTGTCTTTAGCTATCACACTCTAGAATTCTTTCCCTGAAGCCCTCCACCTTGCCAAATCTCTCTTCATCTTCAAAACCCCCATCGACCATATCTTGCGTAACTTTTCTAACTCCTGCTTGTGACTGTTCTCTCCTTCTCCCTCCCCAAGTTTTTGTGAAGCACCTTTGGGGCACTTTGAGCTGCTAAAAGTGCAGTTTAAGTGTAGATTATTGTTGATGTTGAGCTAACAGCAGAAAGGCATGCTGTTTATTGATTTAGCATTAATGTAAAGTCCAAAGTTTGTCCAAAGATGCCCTCAGCAATGCCCTAAAAGCACACAAGGTGATATTGTATAAATATCAAAAATACCAATAAAATGCATCTTTAGAAATGAAAAAAGAAATAAATCAGTCCCGTTTTTTTGGATGAGACATTAAACCAAGATGGATGTAAAAGATCCCATGGTCACTATTTCAAAGAGGCGCAGGGGAGTTATCCCTGGAGACCTAGCTAATATTTATCCCTCAATCAACATCACTAAAAAATATATTTTCTGGTCATTATCACATTGCTGTTTGTGAGGGCTTGCTGTGCATAAATTGGCTGCTGCGTTTCCCACATTACAGCATTGACGACATTTCAAAAAGTACTTCATTTGGCTGTAAAGCGCTTTGGGACATCCGGTGGCCGTGAAAGGTGCTATAGAAATGCAAGTCTTTCTTTTACAGAAACAGAACTATGCCTTGTAAGATATCCACCGCGCAACAAGAGAAAAATGGCAATTTCTTCTCATCCTGGTTTACTTAGGAATTGATATGGAGGGACATAAGATGAGCTACTTGAAAGCAGATTTATGCTTGTTCCCCGCCCGCACGCCCCCCAGACCATTCTGGAATGAATGCAGAACAAACTTGTTAAGCTTCAAGCAACAAAACACACAGCAATCTGGCTGGTTCCAGTTGTGGTTTGACATGCTCTCGAGTCCCTGGGTCCCTGAGGATGGCGCGCGGGGGGCCGGCGGGTGAAGAGGTCAGGGGCGGCGCGCGGGGGATCAGGGGTAGCGCGCGGAGCGTCTCTCGAGTGGCTCGCGCCCAACCGCCACAGACTCACGCGCCGGGTCAAGGGCTTTTGGTCTCGCTCCAGTTGCTTCGCGACAGCAGAGCCCCTTCTCCCGAGGCCGCGGTACATAAAGGCAGACCGTCAAACACTCAAATCACAAACACTCACTCAACAGAGCCGTCAAGCATCTTTTCTTCAATTGTGTTTTTTTTTAAATAAACTCCCCCCGTCTCTCTCTCTCTTACTTCATTAACCCAGTCTGCCGCTTTTAAAAAATGTTGGTCTGGAAACTGTTAATCTAACAGCCCACATCTGTTTCCAATATGGGTCGAGTTACATCTTTTGGAAACAATGCTGCTTTTACTTCGTGAATTGCACTGAAAAAAACGCTTTTAAACTAAACTTTAAAAAAAGGATTTTAATGCAATTGTATATGACAGCATCATCTCATTTATTTGTAATATGGCATTGTCATTATTATAATAAAATGTTCTGCTAATCTTAAAAATTACTGTCATTAAAAAGTTTCAGTAAACTATAGAAAGGCAAACCCATAAAGAAATATACTTTGTGAAATATAACACAAAAACTCTCTGAATATAGGAAATTTAGTGCAAGTCTCAAAGTCTTCATCAACCTCACCCACACTGGTACAAAGTAACCACCAGACTCCAGAAACCAGACATAGAAACGATCCAAAAAGTGTTATACAAAGTTTTACACATCTCATTTTTCATCTGGATTAGAGAGACTTAAGAAAATCTGTTATAATGAACTACTTACCGAGCATCAGCGCACAAGTGAGAGAGGACAAAATCATGATGGCTTTTAAAATTCGACATTGAATCCACAACTTGATGAGAAACTTTTTCTGTTGCTTTTGTCCGCCTCCTGGATTTGTGGGGACTGGAATGCTGGGACAGACCTGAGCACATTAAAACATCAGGAGATGGAATGGCACTGCGGGATTATTTACATCTTCCCCCAACGCACAGCGCTGCAACTTGTCACCCCCCCCCTTGTCAACCCATTCAGTTAATTCCAAGCGGCCAGATGTGGAGTGGAGTGTGCAAGAATCGCCTTTGCTGAGACTTGATGTGACAGGTCGGTTATGTTGAGGGCTGATGGATGGGTTTCAGGGACTGAATGGAGAGAGCAGTGAAATTACACACATTTTCCTATCTGTAAGTTGCAGAGTGCAAGTCTAACCACAAGTCTGCAAAAAAGTATAGGGTGTTTTTTTTTCTCTCTGTCTAAACTAACAGCATCGGATTGAATTATTGCTGACTGCTGAGTGGGTTCTGTTTCTTCGATGCCAGCTTCGAAGTTCGAAACAAGTATTTTATTTTAACATTTGAAGTAGGGTGATTTCAAAACGAAAAAGAAAGAAATACTACCAGCGTTAGACTTTAAATCCAAAATAAATCACATCAGTCTCCCCAATCCAACTAGGTTTCAGCTATGTTTGATCCATATTTGTTGAGTGTCTGTAAATAATTATCTACTGAATGTTTTTCTTCAGCTATGTCACTAGAGCAGAAGCGACGCGTCGTGATATTTGCTCAGTTTAGCTATCTTTTGAACGTGGTTATTTATGTCAATAAAAATAGGAACGGTTAAAAAAATAATGTTCACCAATGCACAAACTTGATCGCCTGAAATCACAGGTGTTGGTATTGAAGATGGCAAACCAGAGACTCATTTCCAATGTTAATACCAGTTTTTTCCTCCTATAATGTTTTAGTTATTCCTTTAAAAAAATCTAATTCTGTTGGTAATCATGAGAAAATAGTGCCATTAAAAGGACATCTGTCTTGCATGAAAATGGTTGGCAATGATTTCTTCCTTTGTTCACACAACGTGGGGAGTGGGACTAATTGGAGAGCTCTTTCAAAGAGCTGGCACGATGGGCTGAATGCTACATCAACACCCGTTGTCAGCCGAGGTGCGTGTGATGCCATCATGACAAACATAGCTCCGTCCTCCCAAATAAGGATTGGATAGGGGTGGAGCTTTGCTCTGCATCTAACTCAATCGATCAGGATTTGAAACAGACAGTAGATCCAAAAGCGGAGGAAAAGATTTCACACCCCACCACTGACATTCCTCACATTGATTAAAACAAACATTTAATGCAGAGTGTTTAATTTGGAAGTTTCACTTGCCGCAGAGAACCTCACTTTTTTATTCAAAATAGCCACCTGAATTTCTGATGAGCAATGACTATTTTTACAAACTAGTTTAGAAAATACTGCACAGTTTTATTTAATTTTACTTCCAAATGCAAGTTCTTTCTAACATTACAGTAAATACATGTACAATTTTAACATCATTATCATTCGGTATTTTTGTGGCTATGAATGCATTGAATTACCCAGAATCAATTTTTAGAGATCTTGGCGATAATTTTGACATGTACTCAGTGCCAAGCAAAAATAATAGTTTTGGCATTAAAATTGTTTTGATATTTTAGCACATCATATTTTCCAATGTGGACTTCATTCTACAGTAACTACTTACTAGGATAAAAAATACTAATTGAGCCAACGAATAAAGGGTGGATCCAAATGAGAGTATTGAGCACAGCATTTTCAGCTGTTATAAAAGTCTTATGACACTTGTGCTATGAGACATAATGGAACCAGGATTTAAACACCAGAATAAAATTACATTTTAAATAAAACATAAAATGCTGGAAATATTCAGCAGGTCAGGCAGCATCTGTGGAGAGAAAGAAACGGGCCGGAATTTTTCAGGGTGTCAGTGGGTGGGATCGGTGGAGGGTCGGGTGGGAAGATGTTTTTTTTTGACAGCAGGTCGGGAACCCATTGTCAACCCACCACATCGCAGCTGTCCCAATGTCAGATCTGTCAGTGCTAAGCAGACCCGACAGGCAGCGGCAGGGGACCCAATTAAACTAATTATAATGTACTAACCAGACCCTTACCAGGTATTTTTACCTTACTTTTTAACTTTAACTTCATGGCCACGGGAACCATGCTGTTCGGTGACCACGTCAGTCAACCTGAGGCAGGAGTTCAGTGGCCATTGCTTCAGTTGATGACTTTGACAGCTTCAAATATACAGTAAAAGCTCCCACCTGACAGAGATCACTTCCCTCAGCCATAAGCTGTTCATCACTGCATTTCCACAACAGATTTAGCATGCTGCAAGTCTTTCCACAAGTCGCTATCCAGTCTCACCTCATTACCTCTCTCACCATTGACACAGGCTCGACAGGCCGAATGGCCTCCTACTATGCTATAACGATTCTAATATTCTATGAGATTGCTTCTGTCATATGTACATCACCTGTCATCTATTCCATCAGCATGGTTGCCATTCATACTTTCTCAACTTGGTCCTCAGAATCGGACCACGATGAGCCTCAACACCAGCAGTACCAACAACACCACCAAGCTTCTTTGCAATCATCTGATGCTTCACAGGACAGAGGGCATCAGCACCCAAACACATTGCTGCCCGGGCTGGTCTTATCATGGCCAGATTTACTTAACGTTACACTGTACACCCTGGCTACCACATGATGCACCAGGTTGGCACCATCCCACACCAACACCATAAAGCATCCCTACAATGACACAGCCATTATTTTCACACTCATCACCATTGCAGGGGTTACTGTTATGTTTCATCATTCACTGCAACTCACTAAGCCACTTCCAAAGGTGCACACAAATCTGTCCAAGACCAGAGAGTGTTGAAAATGTTTGATAGTACATTAACAAAAACATTGGATAACCCATTCAAGTGTCTACCCTTGTATGTTGTTAGTCGGTTTGATTGCACTAGGATGAGGGTGCGTGTGAGGGGTGACTAGTGAGAGCGGGGTGTGATAATGTAGATAGAGAGGGATGGTGGAGGTGCAAGGTAAGTTGGAGTGAGTTAGAATGTGCAGAAGTAGGGTAGGGAAGGCAGAGTGATGGGGATGTGATGAGAGGCAAAGCAGGATGAGGTTGAGTACTAACATTTGGTGATCTAATGAGATCATTGAAATGTTTGTGCCACTGAACCCAGGTCCTCTGAGCACATTCCTGCTTGTGCCCTCCTCTGCAACCAGGCTGCGTTGTGTCCTGGGGAGGTCTCTTCCAACTATAGGAAGGGAAGAGGTCCTCCCTGCGTGCTCTGATTCCCTCCATAAGCAAATGGATCAAGTCATGGGAGCCCTCTGCCTCTGTGCATTCATTGTCAGCGTTTGCAGCACTTCACTGCTGTAGAAAACTGACAGCATGACTGTCAAAAGTAAGGTGGCCGTGGTCTCTTTAATGAAACTGGCTGATGGCGCATCATGAATGATGTCACCAGACCTGCTTCCTCTAATTGTCCCGGGAAACGGGCTGGGCAGCCCTATCAACGTAAATTCATTTTGTACAGCGAGATGGAGCCAGCAGCGGGGCCACGATCCACCACCAACACCTGCCACCCTGGACTTGTCGAGGTAAGGAAAATCTCGCTCAAGTTAATGTTTCAGGTCCATGACCTTTCGTCAGAGCTGGAAAATGTTAGAAATGCAACAGGTTTTAAGCAAGTATATAGGCAGGGAAATGGGGAAAGGGAGGACAGAATAAAGGGGAAGGATGTGATAGGGTAGAAGGCAGGAGAGATTAAATGGCAAAAGGGATGAGTCTAGGACAAGGGGACATAATCTTAAGAGAAATTAGGAAACACAAAGGGTAGTAGAAGTGTGGAACTCCCCACAAAAAGCAGTCGATGCTAGCTCAATTCATAATTTTAAATCTGAGATTGATAGATTTTTGCGAGCCAAGGGTATAAAGGGATTGTGGAGCCAAGGCGGGTGGATGGAGTTAGCCATGATTACATAGAATTACATAGAATATACAGTTCAGAAACAGGCTATTCATCCCAAACAGTCCTTGCCGGCGTTTAAGCTCCGTTCGAGCCTACTCCCATCCTTCCTCATCTAACTCTATCAACATGATCCTCTATTCCCTTCTCCCTCATATGCTTATCTAGCCTCCCCTTAAATGCATCTATTCTGTTCGCCTCAACCATTCCCTATGGCGGCGAGTTCCACATTCTCACCATGATATTGAATGGTGAAATTGGCTCGAGTGGCTGAATGGCCTACTCCTGTTCCTATCATCTATTGAGTGCTGAGCTTATGGCAAACTTTTTCACTGTTTTATGACTGCTGGATGGCATTGATTTTAGGCCTTCTGCAAAT
The DNA here is from genome assembly GCF_044704955.1 of Pristiophorus japonicus. Taxonomy (NCBI): domain Eukaryota; kingdom Metazoa; phylum Chordata; class Chondrichthyes; family Pristiophoridae; genus Pristiophorus; species Pristiophorus japonicus. The sequence goes on along the minus strand of NC_091987.1, from coordinate 192,658,610 downwards.
TACATCATTTAAGGGTTCATATCTTGCAGACCTTTATGTTGTGCTTTTAAAAAATTGTTTATGTAATTGTTCAAAAAAGCTATAAATAAACAACAGAAAAAGAACCGTCACATCTGAAAGACATATGGGGTGTTTTTTCCTGACAGCATTGCCAATGTTCCAGAACAAGACAGCACCTCACAATACATTGCATCCCCCTCATCCATGTGTGCAAACACCAGCACAGTATAAACACGCAGGAGGGTGGAGTTAGTGAACTTGAGAATCACAGTGCACAGGTGAGGAGGAGCAAATTGTGGTGCCAAGGAACCTGTTGACTAAATGGCTGTACTGCTACTATTAATAGCCTCTTAGTACTTAGTTAAACTGTGTTATGTTCCTGTTGTTAGCAGATAAAGAGTTGAAATAGTTGTAATTTATAATTTGTTTGTTTGATAAATCTATGGGCATCAAATTGCCTTACATTCCAGATGATCCCTATGTTTGCTTGAAAGAAGACAAAGGTAGAAAAGTTGGGGTGGGTACATACCTTGACTGCTATTGGAAGTGCATTCCTATGGTGAAGGTTAGACAACATGGCATGTTTTGGATTGATACAATTTCTGTATGATGGAGCCATTTCTCATTCTTGTAATCTTATGTTTTAACTGTCAACATTCAGAAGTGCATTTATTCAAGGTACTTGTGGAATTATTATCTATTTTTATTTAAATCTATTGTCAATTGGCAAAGGTGGACTGGAAACAGTTACTTGAAGGTTAATCAGTGCTAGAGATGCAGCGTGTGGAGGTGCGTCGCTGAGTCGGGAGCAGCGTCGAGGAGGTGCGTGGAGAGGCGAGCCGGTGCAGCTACAGGGAGAAGGCAAAAAAGAAGTAGAAAGAAACAGAAAGGTGATGTCACAGCCAAAGGGGTAAGTGATTGGCTGGTGATTGGTGAGTAGTTTTTCTTTTTTCTCTTCTATAACAGTGAGTAAACTTTAGCCTTATTGTTGCCTATCTAAGGGTTAAGTCATGGCAGTAGAGCTCGGTCACGTGTTATGCTCCTCCTGTACCATGTGGGAACTCGGGGACGCCTCCAGTGTCCCTGACGACTACGTGTGCGGGAAGTGTATCTGCCTCCAGCTCCTGACAGACCGCGTTGCAGAGTTGGAACTGAGGGTGGATTCACTCTGGAGCATCCACGATGCTGAGAATGACGTGAATAGCACGTTTGGTGAGTTGGTCATACCGCAGGTGAAGGGTCCACAGCCAGCTAGGGAATGGAAGACCAGCAGGAAGAGCAGTGCAAGGAAGGTAGTGCAGGGGTCCCCTGCGGTCATCCCCCTGCAAAACAGATACACCACTTTGAGTACTGTTGAGGGGGTTGACTCATCAGGGGAGGGCAGCAGCAGCCAAGTTCATGGCACCATGGCTGGCTCTGCTGCACAGGAGGGCAGGAAAAAGAGTGGGAGAGCGATAGTTACAGGGGATTCGATTGTAAGGGGAATAGCTAGGCGTTTCTGCGGCCGCAACCGAGACTCCAGGATGGTATGTTGCCTCCCTGGTGCAAGGGTCAAGGATGTCTCGGAGCAGGTGCAGGACATTCTGAAAAGGGAGGGTGAACAGCCAGTTGTTGTGGTGCACATTGGTACCAACGATATAGGTAAAAAAAAGGGATGACGTCCTACGAGATTAATTTAAGGAGCTAGGAGCTAAATTAAAACGTAGAACCTCAAAAGTAGTAATCTCAGGATTGCTACCAGTGCCACGTGCTAGTCAGAGTAGGAATCGCAGGATAGCTCAGATGAATACGTGGCTTGAGCAGTGGTGCAGCAGTGAGGGATTCAAATTCCTGGGGCATTGGAACCGGTTCTGGGGGAGGTGGGACCAGTACAAACCGGACGGTCTGCACCTAGGCAGGACCGGAACAAATGTCCTAGGGGGAGTGTTTGCTAATGCTGTTGGGGAGGAGTTAAACTAATGTGGCAGGGGGATGGGAACCAATGCAGGGAGACAGAGGGAAACAAAAAGGAGACAAAAGCAAAAGTCAGAAAGGAGATGAGTAAAAGTGGAGGGCAGAGAAACTCAAGGCAAAAAACAAAAAGGGCCACTGAATGTAAAGGGGCTGCAGGAGGGGTCAAAACTAAAAATCATGGATTAAAATCTAGTATTAAAACACTCTACCTAAACACACGCAGCATTCGAAATAAAGTAAATGAGTTGACGGCACAAATCATTACAAATGGGTATGATTTGGTGGCCATTACAGAAACGTGGTTGCAGGGTGGCCAAGACTGGAAATTAAACATACAGGGGTATTTGACGATTCGGAAAGATAGACAAGAAGGGAAGGAGGTGGGGTAGCTCTGTTAATAAAGGATGATATCAGGGCAATTGTGAGAGACGATATTAGCTCTAATGAACAAAATGTTGAATCATTGTGGGTGGAGATTAGAGATAGTAAGGGGAAAAAGTTACTGGTGGGCGTAGTTTATAGGCCCCCAAATAATAACTTCATGGTGGGGCAGGCAATAATCAAGGAAATAATGGAGGCATGTGAAAAAGGAACGGCAGTAATCATGGGGGATTTTAACCTACATATCGATTGGTCAAATCAAATCGCACGGGGTAGCCTGGAGGAGGAATTCATAGAATGCATAGGGGATTGTTTCTTAGAACAGTATGTTACAGAACCTACAAGGGAGCAAGCTATCTTAGATCTGGTCCTGTGTAATGAGACAGGAATAATAAACGATCTCCTAGCAAAAGATCCTCTCGGAATGAGTGATCACAGTATGGTTGAATTTGTAATACAGATTGAGGGTGAGGAAGTAGTGTCTCAAACGAGCATACTATGCTTAAACAAAGGGGACTAGAGTGGGATGAGGGCAGAGTTGGCTAAAGTAGACTAGAAACACAGACTACACGGTGGCACAATTGAGGAACAGTGGAGGACTTTTAAGGAGCTCTTTCATAGTGCTCAACAAAAATATATTCCAATGAAAAAGAAGGGCGGTAAGAGAAGGGATAACCAGCCGTGGATAACCAGGGAAATTAAGGAGAGTATCAAATTAAAAACCAATGCGTATAAGGTGGCCAAGGTTAGTGGGAAAATTTTAAACGACAGCAAAGAATGACTAAGAAAGCAATAAAGAAAGGAAAGATAGATTACGAAGGTAAACTTGCGCAAAACATCAAAACGGTAGTAAAAGCTTTTATAGATATATAAAACGGAAAAGAGTGACTAAAGTAAATGTTGGTCCCTTAGAAGATGAGAAGGGGGATTTAATAATGGGAAATGTGGAAATGGCTGAGACCTTAAACAATTATTTTGCTTCGGTATTCACAGTGGAAGACACAGAAACCATGCCAGAAATTGCTGGTCACAGGAATGTGGGAAGGGAGGACCTGGAGACAATCACTATCACTTGGGGGGTAGTGTTGGACAGGCTAATGGGACTCAAAGTAGACAAGTCCCCTGGTCCTGATGAAATGCATCCCAGGGTATTAAAAGAGATGGCGGAAGTTATAGCAGATGCATTCGTTATAATCTACCAAAATTCTCTGGACTCTGGGGAGGTACCAGCGGATTGGAAAGCAGCTAATGTAACGCCTCTGTTTAAAAAAAGGGGCAGACAAAAGGCAGGTAACTATAGGCCAGTTAGTTTAACATCTGTAGTGGGGAAAATGCTTGAAACTATAATTAAGGAAGAAATAGCGGGACATCTAGATAGGAATAGTGCAATCAAGCAGACGCAGCATGGATTCATGAAGGGGAAATCATGTTTAACTAATTTACTGGAATTCTTTGAGGATATAACGAGCATGGTGGATAGAGGTGCGCCAATGGATAGTGGTGTATTTAGATTTTCAAAAGGCATTCGATAAGGTGCCACACAAAAGGTTACTGCAGAAGATAAAGGTACGCGGGGTCAGTGGAAATGTATTAGCATGGATAGAGAATTGGCTGGCTAAAAGAAAGCAGAGAGTCGGGATAAATGGGTCCTTTTCGGGTTGGAAATCGGTGGTTAGTGGTGTGCCACAGGGATCGGTGCTGGGACCACAACTGTTTACAATATACATAGATGACCTGGAAGAGGGGACAGAGTGTAGTGTAACAAAATTTGCAGATGACACAAAGATGAGTGGGAAAGCGGGTTGTGTAGAGGACACAGAGAGGCTGCAAAGAGATTTAGATAGGTTAAGCGAATGGGCTAAGGTTTGGCAGATGGAATACAATGTCGGAAAGTGTGAGGTCATCCACCTTGGGAACATTTTTTAAAAAAGGGAATGCTATTTGAATGGGGAGAAATTACAACATGCTGCGGTACAGAGGGACCTGGGGGTCCTTGTGCATGAATCCCAAAAAGTTAGTTTGCAGGTGCAGCAGGTAATCAGGAAGGCGAATGGAATGTTGGCCTTCATTGCGAGAGGGATGGAGTACAAAGCAGGGAGGTCCTTCTGCAACTGTATAGGGTATAGGTGAGGCCGCACCTGGAGTACTGCGTGCAGTTTTGGTCGCCTTACTTAAGGAAGGATATACTGGCTTTGGAGGGGGTACAGAGACGATTCACTAGGTTGATTCCGGAGATGAGGGGGTTACCTTATGATGATAGATTGAGTAGACTGGGTCTTTACTCGTTGGAGTTCAGAAGGATGAGGGGTGATCTTATAGAAACATTTCAAATAATGAAAGGGATAGACAAGATAGAGGCAGAGAGGTTGTTTCCACTGGTCGGGGAGACTAGAACTAGGGTGCACAGCCTCAAAATACAGGGGAGACAATTTAAAACCGAGTTGAGAAGGAATTTCTTCTCCCAGAGGGTTGTGAATCTGTGGAATTCTCTGCCCAAGGAAGCAGTTGACGCTAGCTCATTGAATGTATTCAAGTCACAGATAGATAGATTTTTAACTAACAAGGGAATGGAATTAAGGGTTATGGGGAGCGGGCGGGTAAGTGGAGCTGAGTCCGCGGCCAGATCAGCCATGATCTTGTTGAATGGCGGAGCAGGCTCGAGGGGCTAGATGGCCTACTCCTGTTCCTAATTCTTATGTTCTTATGTAGAGCAGTGGGAGACATTCAAAAGGGAGATACATGGAGTTCAGGGTAAACTAATTCCCACAAACAAAAGGGGTAGAACTGCCAAATGTAGAGCCCCCGAGATGACATGGTGCATACAGGTTAAAATAATGCAAAAAAGGGACAGCTATATCAGATATCGTGAACTCAATACTGCAGAAAGCCTCGAAGAGTATAGAAAGTGTAGGGATGAAATTAAGAAGGAAATTAGGAAAGCAAAAATGGAGCATGAAAATACTGGCGAGTAGAATCAAAGAAAACCAAAGATGTTTTACAATTACATAAAGAGCAAGAGGATAACGAAGGAAAGATTAGGGCCTATTAAGGACCAAAATGGTGATCTATGTGTGGAGGCAGAGGATGTGGGTAAGGTACTAAATGAATACTTTGCAGCTGTGTTCACAAAAGAGGGGAACGATGCCAACATTGAAGTTCAGGGGAAGATAGTGAAATATTGGACAAGATAAACATAGTAAGAGAGGAAGTTTTAAGGGGTTTAGCATCCACGAAAATCCAGATAAATCGACAGAACTGGATGAAATATATCCGAGGCTACTAAAAGAAGCAAGAGGGAAATTGCGGAGGCTCTGACCATTATTTTTCAAGCCTTCCTGGCTACAGGGGTTGTGCCAGAGGATTGGAGAAATGCTAACGCTGTACCATTGTTTAAAAAGGGAGGAAGGGATAAACTGAGCATACAGGACAGTTAGTTTAACTGGTGGTGGGAAAATTACTGGAATCAATTCTGAGGAACAGTATAAACCTTCATTTAGAAAGACACAGATTAATCACGGTCAGTCAGCATGGATTTGTTAAGGGAGGGTCTAAGTTGATTGAGTTCTTTGAGGAGGTAACAAGGAGGGTCAATGAGGGCAGTGCATTTGATGTGGTTTACATGGATTTTAGCAAGGCTTTTGACAAGGTCCCACATGGTAGGTTGATCAAAAATGTAAAAACCCATGGGATCCAAGGGAGAGTGGCAAATTGGATCCAAAATTGGCTCAGTGGCACGAAGCAAAGGGTAATGGTCGAGGAGAGCTTTTGTGACTGGAAGGCTGTTCCAGTGGGGTTCCACGGGGTTCAGTACTCAGTCCCTTACTTTTTGTAGTATTATTAATGATTTGGACTTAAATGTAGGGGGCATGAGAAATAAATTTGTAGATGATACAAAATTTGGCCGTGTGGTTGACAGTGAGAAGGAAAGCTCCAGACTGCAGGAAGATATCGATGAACTCGTAGGTTGGGCAGAAAAGTGGCAAATGGAATTTAATCTGGAAAAGTGTGAGGTAATGAATTTAGTGAGGAGCAACAAGGCAAAGGAATACACAATAAATGGGAGGATACTGAGAGGTGTGAAGGAACGGAAGGACCTTGGAGTATATGTCCACAGATCCTTAAAGGTAGCAGGACAGGTCGATAAGGTAGTTAAAAAGGCATACGGAATGCTTTCCTTTATTAACCGAGGTATAGAATACAAGAGAAAGGAGGTTATGCTAGAATTGTAGACAACATTAGTTCGGCCACAGCTTGACTACTGCGTGCAGTTCCAGTCACCAAATTATAGGAAGGACGTGATTGCACTAGAAAGAGTGCAGAGGAGATTTACGAGGATGTTTCCAGAACTGGAAAACTTTAGCTCTGAGGAAAGATTGGATAGGGTGGGGTTATTTTCCTTGGAACAGAGGAGGTTGAGGGGAGATTTAATTGAGGTGTATATAAATATGAGGGGCCTAGATAGAGTGGATAGGAAGGACTTATTTCCCTTAGCAGAGGGGTCGATAACCAGGGGGCATAGATTTAAAGTAGTTGGTAGAAGGATTAGAAGGGAGATGAGGAAACATTTCTTTACCCAGAGGGTGGTGGGGGTCTGGAACTCACGGCCTGAAAGTGTGGTAGAGGCAGAAACCCTCATCACATTTGCATTTAAAAAGCCATAAGCTCTATGGACCTAGTGCTGGAAGGTGGGATTAGGCTGGATAATTAGGCCAGCACAGACACGAATGGCCTCCTTCTGTGTCATAATTTTCTATGATTCTATGGTTTCCTCATAAGCTACCTCTCCTTAGCTCTGAGACAAGGTTCCTTAACTAGAATATTTTTCCCACCATGCTTCATTCCTAGATGTAAATTTGTTAAAATAATTTATTCTGTTTCCTGGTCAAAATTAGCAGTAGCTCAGTAGCTCCAGATTAAAAATCTATTGAGCTGGCAAATCTCAGATGCAATGTGTGTAACGAGCTATCTGTATTTCTATTGTATAAAGCTTGTTATCAATAAATGTTCATTTTGATCTATAAGCTTGACACATTTGGGGGCAATTTTGCCTCCGGTTCAGAATGTTATGGATTCAAGCCTCACATAAGAATAAAGATCAGAAGAATCCTTTCCTCACAAACAAGATATGCTCCCGGCAGAAGCAGTTGATTAATTCCTTTAAAAAGAATTGGATATATGGCTTATTATGTAGAGGATTATAGGTTAGAATAACGTATAGATAGTGATGATCAAATGCTGAAGAGAACAGAATGACTCTAAGCTGCTGAGATTAAATTGCATTTGTTGGGGATAGACCATGACAAGAGAATTGGACATGGTCTCTGAAGGAAAGGCCTGATGCTTGAGATGGTCTTTTCTTGCTCCATTCCTTCTTATGTCTATCGTTAAATAATGTGAGTCACGAGAAAGATTTAGTTGTACTAGTTAATGGGCCAGAAATTCTGGCCTCCCGGGTCCGAACGATGTGCGTACGAACCCGGGAAGGCATCGCAAAAGCCATTTTTTAGCGCACAATGCACATGCGCTGAAAACCGGCTTTTCCGATCTGTCAAGCTGGACATTTGCATGGGCAAGATTGCGGTATTTACCCATATCTTGCCCAGCAAATTTCCTGAAAACTCTTACGCCTGATAAAAGCAGGCGCATAGCCTACTTTTACAGGCGTAAGTATTTTAAAATACACAAAAACATTTAAAAATAAAATTATAAAAACACATTTTATTGTTAAAAAACCTCCTCGCTACGGTAAGTTTATTTTAAACCATAATGAAAAAAACTTTTTAAAAAATCGGAAAAATATATATTTTTTAGAATACATAAATAACTTTAATTTAAATCAATAAAAATATATGTATTTTCTATTTTTTATTAGAGTTTTGTGTGTTTATGGAGTTCCCATTATTATGAATGATAACATACTTTACCTGATTGGCTACCCAGAGCCATGTGACTGCAGCTCCAGGCCTGCGCATGTCCTGACGTGCACGCGTTACAACGCGCAGTCAGTGGAGGCCTCAGGACCAGGAACTCGCGTGGGCGCAACAGATTCAGCTGTTGCGCATCTTTTTAAAGTTTTTCCCTCGATTGCCCGCTGGAAGCAGCCGACCAGGATTGCCGGGCCAATTAAAAAATAGATATTACACTGTATGGCAGCAATTGTAAACGTACAAAAGTTGAGTTTTAATCAGATCATAAGGTATTAGTTGAGAGAATGTTACTGACACCTGCAAAGCATGATTGAGATTAAACATGGAATTTTGTTACTTAAGATAAATTATATCTTAAATGTTAACAAAAAATATCAGCATTTTTATAAGGTACTTTATACGCACGCTGACTTTTTCACTGACAATAGCAAATGGAGGAATTTTAACCCAATACTGATTGTTGAAATAATTCGGACAGTAGAACAAAGATGATGCCAGGATTTAGACCGTTGATAAGGTGATGTAGAGAGTGCTGAACAAGATAGATAAACTGGAGGGCACAGTTATAAAGTCAGGCAACAAGAAGCTGAATTTAGCATAAGGAACAACTTCATGTCGAGTCATTAATTTAAGGAATAGACTGCCATCTAGTGTGGAACATACTGATTTAATTGAATCATTCAAAAGAGAATTCACCACATCTTGATTCAGTCAGAAGTGGAAGATGTTGGTTTTAAGACAGTAAAAATATTTTAGGGGAAAAGCCTGGAGCATAGAATTATCTGAATATATCTGAGTCAGCTTTTATTTCTACCTTATTTTTTTCTCTCTTGGTTCTTTAACTAATGTGGCTATGATACCGACCTTTCTGCAAAGTTGTCTTTTTTTTCCCTCTTACACTTGCTTTGAACTCCAATTTTAACAACATTTGTCTGCATGTTTTGCAAAGGAACAATCGTCTCTTTTTTCAACATTTCTTTTGCCCATGGCTCTGAGAAACATTTGTTGTTATGCTTTTTAAAGATTATATCATCCCAACAGATGTTATTAATTGCCTCATTTCAGTTTAAAGCAAAGACATCTGTAAAATATCTCAGCTGTGACACTAATTTATTCCAATGGTGATTTGACATAATAATATCTATCAACAACTACATTTTTTAAATCAACAACAGTCATTTTCACATGCATAACTCATTTTTTTTGTTGATGATTTAAGTGTCTGATCATGGTTGTTTGCAAACTTGTACTCAATATCAACATCCACATGTTGGCTTTAGAGAGTCATTTTGCTCGTTCTTTGTTCCAGAATATGTACACATTTCAAGATACGTTTGTACTTTGCTTCAGATTAATTGTTGCCTTCCCATTTTTCACTGAGTTCTTATTTATAATCAATGAACTCCCATCACAATTACTGTAAACATATCGCTCAAAGCAATATATCCACTAAGAGTCAGTGATCCAAAAGCAAATACTGTGGATGCTGGAAATCTGAAACAAAAAGAGTAAATGCTAGAAATACTAGTCAGCAAGTCAGGCAGCATCTGTGGAGAGAGAAACAGAGTTAACCTTGGTTAATGATTTATTGTCAGAACTGGATGAGAACATCTGTCTATGGTGTCATATATTGAGACTTGCTCCGATTTCCCACCCCTTACCTTAACCGCGCCCCCCGCCGCCCCACCACCATGCCTTCTGATCCTCCTTAATATGGCCTCAGTGCCTGCAGCAGGCTGCTTGAGAACTACTGTGTGTAATGGAGACACTACAGATGGGCTAGTAGGACGCCCTGGATCAGCTCTTGTCCTGGAAGACCTGGTTGCAGACTGCTCCGCCTCAGCATCTGTGGCAGCAGTCTCAAATGGCTGGGTTGTAGACAGCGGCAGGTGCAAAGGCGGAGTGGCATTGGTGGGAGCTGGAATGCTGTCATCTTGAGCAAAGACAGCCCCTTCCATTAGCACCTTCCATCGGAGCCTCATCATCTGGAACAATATGTGGGAGCAGAGATTGCTGGCCTGCTTCAGCACTGTCACTTCCCCATTGGACTGTGGGGAATACAGAGAAGATGGCAGCAGTCAGACTGAGCCTGAAATGCAGAGATCTGAGAGTTGATGCCAACAACCAGTGACTGAATCATATTACGAAGGTCTTGCATGGCTTCAGCCTGTGAAGCATGGCACGCGCCATCACCTCTGGGACTCCTCTGTCGCTCGTTGAGTCCATCTACCTCTGTAAGCGGGCAAGGACAGGCTCATTGGATTGCTGAGAGGCCCGGGCAATGCTTGAGGTGGCCTCCCTCAACCTCAGAGCAAGTGCATCCATGCTCTGCGAGACCTTTTCCAATGCACCCATAAGCATGCGGTGCATTTGCATGGATTTTTGTATAGTCTCCAAGTCTGAGTGTATGTGAGCAGAGTGTATGTCCGGAGAGATGGCCCCGAGTTTTCCCTCGTGCTGGGCGTTGCTGCAGGCCACTGGGGCCAGAAGCCTCAGGCTCTTCAAATTACAGAAATGTTGGCTCTTCCACTGAGGTGGTGGTCCCACTCGGTGCAACTGATGTAGGGTCCTGCTCTGTCACAACACTTTCGTCACGCTCCTCCTCATCTCCCCCGTCGTTCGATGTAGAGGACTCACGGGCAGGCTGCCGCGCTTCTGGCTCATCATCTGTAAGCACAAAGCAACAGAACTGTGGTTAGCAGCAGGGGAGAGGGCAGGAAGGGAAGAAGGAGGTGGCATTGGACATTTATATGTAAAGGGGGTAAGACATTTTCTATCAAGGGTAAAGGATCTCACAGAAATCGCAAAGACCAGTCACATACTGTCAGTATCCACAGGGGGCTCTGCTTCGCCGACCGCTACCACACCAACTGATGTGTCCATGAGGGCGGACACTCGCTCTTGCACCTCAGTGAGGTCCTGGATGTCAGGCTCCCCTCCTCCGGTGCTCTCGCCTGTTTGCGAGTTTTGCCTGTAATAAGAAACACAAGAAGGTATCAGTGAGTGTCTAGCTCATCGTGTGCCACATGTGCCTTCCATAGTGGAATAGCTGCTACTATCTGGAAGTGTGCAGATGTCCATTTAAGTCTGCGTGGTTGCGCAGAGTGGATGTGTGAACGGTGGGATTAGGCCACAAGCACGTAAAATTAGGGATGAGGCTGAAGTATTGGGAGCGCACATCAAGAGTGAAACAGTAGTACGAGGAGGGGTCAGGCTGAATAGGGAACAAGAAGGTGATCGACGCTTGGATGGATAGGGCATGGCTGGTGACCTGAGCCTGAACTTTTATGGTGGCTTCACCAATGGAATCCATGGCCTGGAACACATAGAGAAGGAGCAGATACTGCAAGGACTTTACTCTGTGTGAGACAGTGAGGTTCACATTATGGCATTTCAACGTTAATACAAAGGGTGCTCACTCTGATGACCCTAGTGAGGTCGTTGAACTTCTTGAGACATTGTGTCACAGTTCTGGCCACCGTGATCCTGGCTGAAACTTGCTGGGCCTCCTTCCTCTCATGCCTTTGGAACACTCTGAACGGGCCTCCTTCTACCTGGAGGCTGCAGCATATTCCACCTCCTCTCAACAGCATCTATTAAAGCATCGACAGCCATGGCCGAGAAGAGATGGGCCCTCTGGCAACCTCCTTCCTCTTCCATTTTTCCGCTCTAATCAGAGTGAAAAGTTGAAACTGCGCATGCACTTTCTTATCTGACTACGCCTTTAAGAATTGGCTTTCCCCGGGATGTATAGTGGCCATCGGAGCATGCACAACTCTTCTTCAAATTTAGCGCTGAGATTTTCGATTCCACCACCAAAGGAGAAGTGTAGAATGATTGATTTTGCATTCCCTTTCCCTCTTGCTGCGCTTCGACTTAATTTCCCAGTAGTCGGCACAAATTTTTCAAGGCACTACAGTTGCCGGCCTGACAGGATTAACGCCGCAAAATAGGCGATACCGAATTTCCAGCCCCTAATCTCTGAAAAGCATTGAAAATCAAAATTACCATCTTGTCATTTTATTTTGGTGCAGACATAGCAATTTGAGCTCCTATGTTTTTTATAAACCCTTATTTACTTAGGTCGGTTTCTGCTTGTCCCCAAGCTGTGCTATCAACAAGTAGAGATTATTTTGAAGTCAAACATACTGGCTGTAGAGTTTCCCATTGATAAAGTTGCAGTACTAACAACACAACTTTCAGCCCTTCAGCACGAAAATCATCACATGTTAACACTAGCTGTCAGAGTTGACACTGAAAGCACAACCTTGGCGCAACATGGAGAGTATGCTATATATACACTATAATCTAATATTGGGGCTTTGATAAAAGCTCTTTGAGGTTCACTTTGAGGGCCGGGCCTCATTAGCATCAGGATGGCAGACTGTGGCCACCGCAACATCAGGTGTTCCAGACGGCCACCGGGTCAGAAGAAGGTAAGAAAGAAGAAAGACTTGCATTTATATAGTGCCTTTCGCAAGAAGGACATCCCAAAGCTCTTCAAAGCCAGCAAAGTACTTTTGAAGTGTAGTCACTGTTGTAATGTAGGAAAGGTAGGTAGCTCCAACGGGAGATGGGATCCGATCACTGGAGAGAGAGGGTAGAACTGGAGCAGTAGGTTAGTTTTGTGGAGACTAGGGAAGCAATCCTGCTTCTCCCAACCCCACAAATATAAAAAAGTACTTACTTTTCGGCTGGGACACCAGCTGATACGGCGAATGCCCCGCTCAATTCAGTCCAAGAGTGGCAATGTATAGCATAGGAATGATTAGCAATGTAAACGGGCCTACTGGATGGGAAGCCTGAAAATTCAGCCCATTGATTGTATTAATATTGGCTAGTAAAGTCTGATATTAGTTCATGGTCAATTTATGGAATTTGCTGGAGTTCTTTGAGGATGCAACGAACAGGGTGGATAAAGGGGAACCAGTGGATGTGGTGTATTTGGACTTCCAGAAGGCATTTGACAAGGTGCCACATAAAAGGTTACTGCACAAGATAAAAGTTCACGGGGTTGGGGGTAATATATTAGCAAGGATAGAGGATTGACTAACTAACAGAGAACAGAGAATCAGGATAAATGGTTCATTCTCTGGTTGGCAACCAGTAACTAGTGGGTTGCCGCAGGGATCAGTGCTGGGACCCCAACTATTTACAATCTATATTAACGACTTGGAAGAAGGGACCGAGTGTAACGTAGCCAAGTTTGCTGATGATACAAAGATGGGAGGAAAAGCAATGTGTGAGGAGGACACAAAAAATCTGCAAAAGGACATAGACAGGCTAAGTGAGTGGGCAAAAATTTGGCAGATGGAGTATAATGTTGGAAAGTGTGAGGTCATGTACTTTGGCAGAAAAAATCAAGAACAAGTTATTATTTAAATGGAGAAAGATTGCAAAGTGCCGCAGTACAGCGGGACCTGAGGGTACTTGTGCATGAAACACAAAAGGATAGTATGCAGGTACAGCGTGGTCAGGAAGGCCAATGGTATCTTGGCCTTTATTGCAAAGGGGATGGAGTATAAAAGCAGAGAAGTCTTACTACAACTATATAAGGTATTGGTGAGGCCACACCTGGAATACTGCGTGCAGTTTTGGTTTCCATATTTACAAAAGGATATACTTGCTTTGGAGGCAGTTCAGAGAAGGTTCATTAGGTTGATTCCGGGGATGAGGGGATTGACTTATGAGGAAAGGTTGAGTACGTTGGGCCTCTACTCATTGGAATTCAGGAGAATGAGAGGTGATCTGATCGAAACTTATAAGATTATGAGGGGGCTTGACAAGGCGGATGCAGAGAGGATGTTTCCATTGATGGTGGAGACTAGAACTAGAGGGCACAATCTTAGAATAAGGGGCTGCCCATTTAAAACAGAGATGAGGAGAAATTTCTTCTCTCAGAGGGTTGTAAATCTGTGGAATTCGCTGCCTCAGAGAGCTGTGGAAGCTGGGACATTGAATAAATTTAAGAGAGAAATAGACAATTTATTAAACGATAAGGGGATAAGGGGTTATGGGGAGCGGGCGGGAAAGTGCAGCTGAGTCCATGGTCAGATCAGCCATGATCTTATTGAATGGCGGAGCAGGCTCGAGGGGCCGTATGGCCTATTCCTATTTCTTATAGAAATATAGAAAATAGGTGCAGGAGCAGGCCATTCAGCCCTTCTAGCCTGCACCGCCATTCAATGAGTTCATGGCTGAACATGAAACTTCAGTACCCCCTTCCTGCTTTCTCGCCATACCCCTTGATCCCCCGAGTAGTAAGGACTTCATCTAACTCCCTTTTGAATATATTTAGTGAATTGGCCCCAACCACTTTCTGTGGCAGAGAATTCCACAGGTTCACCACTCTCTGGGTGAAGAAGTCTCTCCTCATCTCGGTCCTAAATGGCTTACCCCTTATCCTTAGACTGTGACCCCTGGTTCTGGACTTCCCCAACATTGGGAACATTCTTCCTGCATCTAACCTGTCTAAACCCGTCAGGATTTAAAACATTTCTATGAGGTCCCCTCTCATTCTTCTGAACTCCAGTGAATACAAGCCCAGTTGATCCAGTCTTTCTTGATAGGTCAGTCCCACCATCCCGGGAATCAGTCTGGTGAATCTTCGCTGCACTCCCTCAATAGCAAGAATGTCCTTCCTCAAGTTAGGAGACCAAAATTGTACACAATACTCCAGGTGTGGCCTCACCAAGGCCCTGTACAACTGTAGCAACACCTCCCTGCCCCTGTACTCAAATCCCCTCGCTATGAAGGCCAACATGCCATTTGCTTTCTTAACCGCCTGCTGTACCTGCATGCCAACCTTCAATGACTGATGTACCATGACACCCAGGTCTCGTTGCACCTTCCCTTTTCCTAATCTGTCACCATTCAGATAATAGTCTGTCTCTCTGTTTTTACCACCAAAGTGGATAACCTCACATTTATCCACATTATACTTCATCTGCCATGCATTTGCCCACTCACCTAACCTATCCAAGTCACTCTGCAGCCTCATAGCATCCTCCTCGCAGCTCACACTGCCACCCAACTTAGTGTCATCCGCAAATTTGGAGATACTACATTTAATCCCCTTGTCTAAATCATTAATGTACAATGTAAACAGCTGGGGCCCCAGCACAGAACCTTGCGGTACCCCACTAGTCACTGCCTGCCATTCTGAAAAGTACCCATTTACTCCTACTCTTTGCTTCCTGTCTGACAACCAGCTCTCAATCCACGTCAGCACACTACCCCCAATCTCATGTGCTTTAACTTTGCACATTAATCTCTTGTGTGGGACCTTGTCGAAAGCCTTCTGAAAGTCCAAATATACCACATCAACTGGTTCTCCTTTGTCCACTTTACTGGAAACATCCTCAAAAAATTCCAGAAGATTTGTCAAGCATGATTTCCCCTTCACAAATCCATGCTGACTTGGACCTATCATGTCACCATTTTCCAAATGCGCTGCTATGACATCCTTAATAATTGATTCCATCATTTTACCCACTACTGAGGTCAGGCTGACCGGTCTATAATTCCCTGTTTTCTCTCTCCCTCCTTTTTTAAAAAGTGGGGTTACATTGGCTACCCTCCACTCGATAGGAACTGATCCAGAGTCAATGGAATGTTGGAAAATGACTGTCAATGCATCCGCTATTTCCAAGGCCACCTCCTTAAGTACTCTGGGATGCAGTCCATCAGGCCCTGGGGATTTATCGGCCTTCAATCCCATCAATTTCCCCAACACAATTTCCCGACTAATAAAGATTTCCCTCAGTTCCTCCTCCCTACTAGACCCTCTGACCCCTTTTATATCCGGAAGGTTGTTTGTGTCCTCCTTAGTGAATACTGAACCAAAGTACTTGTTCAATTGGTCGGCCATTTCTTTGTTCCCCGTTATGACTTCCCCTGATTCTGACTGCAGGGGACCTACGTTTGTCTTTACTAACCTTTTTCTCTTTACATACCTATCGAAACTTTTGCAATCCGCCTTAATGTTCCCTGCAAGCTTCTTCTCGTACTCTATTTTCCCTGCTCTAATCAAACCCTTTGTCCTCCTCTGCTGAGTTCTAAATTTCTCCCAGTCCCCAGGTTCGCTGCTATTTCTGGCCAATTTGTATGCCACTTCCTTGGCTTTAATACTATCCCTGATTTCCCTAGATAGCCACGGTTGAGCCACCTTCCCTTTTTTATTTTTACGCCAGACAGGAATGTACAATTGTTGTAATTCATCCATGCGGTCTCTAAATGTCTGCCATTGCCCATCCACAGTCAACCCCTTAAGTATCATTCGCCAATCTATCCTAGCCAATTCACGCCTCATACCTTCAAAGTTACCCTTCTTTAAGTTCTGGACCATGGTCTCTGAATTAACTGTATCATTCTCCATCCTAATGCAGAATTCCACCATATTATGGTCACTCTTCCCCAAGGGGCCTCGCACAATGAGATTGCTAATTAGTCCTCTCTCATTACACAACACCCAGTCTAAGATGGCCTCCCCCCTAGTTGGTTCCTCGACATATTGGTCTAGAAAACCATCCCTTATGCACTCCAGGAAATCCTCCTCCACCGTATTGCTTCCAGTTTGGCTAGCCCAATCTATGTGCATATTAAAGTCACCCATTATAACTGCTGCACCTTTATTGCATGCACCCCTAATTTCCTGTTTGATGCCCTTATACTGGTTGTCAAAGGTCAACTAGACACATCTCTCTATCAAATCAATTTGAACATCTTGAAAGTTGTTCCACAGTTGTGATTTGATCAATCTCCAATGGGTCAAGCACTTCATTCTGGCTTCCTCTTCTGTCCCAGAGGTAGAACTTAATCAGGATAAATCTGGAGCAACATTTGTATAAAAGGCAACATGACCTTGATTGCGTACATACAAGTTCAACCATACTGATTTACTTCTGGTCTTATTTTGATTGCCAAGAATAATTTTTAATATCTTGTATTATAATTTCTTGTTTTTAACAAGTGTTACAAGTCAACACTCCAATGTTTTGGGGTCAATGAAATGGTTAGCACCCACCTGATCCAGATCTTCTGTCATTTTACTGCTTTTAAATCACACGGGCACTTGATAGATAAATCTTCTATGAAACCCTGGCACATCATTTGGATAAAATTTTCGGGCTTTTTGGGCCTATTTATATCTTTAATTTTCCAACAAGGTGCTCTTCTTCCTATTTCACTGGTAAACATGTAAGTTAAGGACGCAAGTAAAAGAAAATGTAACATAGGAGAAAAAGGAAAATAAGATTTTAGTTTATGCTAGCATGTTATTGCAATCAACTCTAACTTCATTTATTTACTCATGGATCTCCCATGGTGCTGCTCCTCGTTAGTCAGAGGAGATATGATGCTTTATAAGGACAGTATTGTGAAACCATGTAACAGTATATTCGCCTGCTGCTGAAGTGCAGCTGTGTATAACTAGATGGGCCGGATTTTCTGGTCTTTTGCGCTACGTTTTTCGCCCGGAGCAGCGGCAATGGTGGCTGTGAGGTCTTCTGGGCGGGTGGTCAGCCTCCAGCGCCCCACGGGGGCTTTCGAGGCCAGTTTTGCGGCGGCGTGGAGCAGCATAGCCAGGAAGATTGTGCAACACCTCTGGTTGCGGCACCGGTATGCTTTTCGATTCCTGCCTGACCCGTACGCCCCACAGCACGCCCCACGATGAAACGCCTGGGAAAACGGTCGGTCCAACCTATCCCGAGTAATGCCATCCTAAAGTGTCATTGTGATTGTTTTTTCTTTTTTTTTGCGATTTATGTTGTGGTGGCGTGGGCTATGTATTGAGAATGTTTTTCGGGTTTTTTTAAGGTTCTTTTTTCTCCCAAGGTGTCTCTCGGAATGCTCCCAGGCCGGCTCTTTAGCTCTGGAGTTTCCCATGCTAACGCCTTAAGAGAAGTGTACAACGCCTCCCTTAGCGTTGCGCCCCAGACTCAGGGCCCAGCTGCCCAATTTTGATGACTGAGACACTTACTGTTCCCGGGTGTAAACTTTACCACCCCACCGCTGTTACTGCCCTAAAATCATCAAAAATCCAGCCCTATGTGTCCCTTTAAAACAAAGAAACAACTTGTATTTATGTAATGCCTTCCATGACCTTAAGATGTTCACAACCGATGAAGTACTTTTGAAATACCGTCACTTGTTTTGCAGGTAACTGTGACAGCCAATTTACACACAGCAAGGTCCCGCAAACAGTAATGAGGTGAATGACCAGTTAACTTGTTTTTAGTGATTTCGGGTGAGGATTTATTGCTGACCACGACATTGGGAGAACTCCCTACACTTCTTCAAAAATGTGCCATGGGATCTTTTGCCTACCCCTAAACAGGCAGAAAGGGCCTCTGTTTAATATCTCATTGAAAAGTCAGAACCTTTGATAATTCAGCAGTCCCTCAGTGCTGCATTGCTCAACCTAGATCATATGCTTAAGTGCTGGAGTGGAACACATTCGAAAAATAAATACCAATAAATCTGCCATGTTGCTTTTAGTAAGTCAGAGGGTGTGCTGTTTTATTAGGACAGGACAATTATACCATGTGAAATAGAATGTTGGTACGTTGCCCTTTATGGCTATGAGGTGTAATTGATGTGAATTCTTGAAATGAGTGTCGGGGTCAGTTATAGGCCTGAACCCTGGCGTTGTTTGATTGACAGGTCAAGTAAGAAGTTGGGTGATATTATGGAACCAGAATGATGTTGGAGGATGGAAGCTGAAACACAGAGCACTTTAAGATTGTTTTTGTGTGTAAAGAAGAAAGCTGAATGTGCGGGATAAAATGTGTAAGTTCTCATAATTGTAACAATCATTATTTGTGTTCACATTTACATCTAGGTCCCCAAGTTCCCCAGATGTTCTCCCAGTCTCCTGCCATATAAAGCCTCCACCGTTTCTTTGTGGATTTTAATAGTCTACCTCCAAAGTTACAATGGAAGACCAGAAGAACCGTGTAGAATTTCAGGGTTCGAGTGTCCAAAAAAAAGATTTGTAATATAAAAAGGTGTTTAAAAATTAAACATTTTGCAGTAATATGATTAACATTAACTATTAAGTTGGCTTTTGTGTCTTTGAGCACTTTGATCACTGTTTTTACTTGAAGGTGCTGTGGGAGTGTTGAGGCCATTAAAATAACACTCAAATCCTACTAATCCACTGTGATAAGAGTTTGTTTTGTTTTAGGTTCAAGACATTGAGATGCTTCCCTATCTCTACAATCAAGACATGGTGGCAAAAGCTTCAAGATCTTTTATTATAGCTTACTTCTCATCCCAGAAACATTAATAAACCTAATATCATGGTCATATCCAATTGTACTTGTAGACTGTGATAACTAAGTCTATCAAATGGACTGCATTGTTTTCTTTTCCAACTTTCTAACCACCCACACACCCCCCCTCCCTCCCCCACCGAAAGAGGTAATTCATACTGGGGCTGGTTGCATGGGCTGGTGGCCCTCTGGTACGTCGTCTAGGTGGTATCTTCTCAGGAAAGCCTCAAGATATTGCTCATCCCAAAACTTATTTCTTGGGCAGAGCAGTGTTGCCAATTGAGCTGCTCATATTACAAGAATGACTATGATGCTTTACTGAAGCTATTTATAAATAGCCTTATTAGCCTGGAAACAATTTCTGGTCTTTCGAGTCAGATTTAGTAGTAATTGAGCATGCAATCAGACTCAGCAGATTTGTTGCATTTAAATATGCAAGAGTACTTCATAACCAAATCAAAACAGTATTTGCTCAGCAAAACACCTTCTTACCATTAGCTTATGCTATTAGAACTGTGTCTGGCACACGAACAAGCATTATAATTTGCAAGGCCTCACGTGGGCCCTTCAACTTTTAATCAGCAAATCTAGTATTTCCATATGCAATTGCCAGAGCTTTCTGAATAAGTAAATCAGATCTGAAATCAGAGTACTGGAGAATTATTCCACTCAAACTAAATCAATGTGTATTGCTGCAAGCCATTTGAGCCACTTTCATAGTGTTCTTAAAGCACCAGATCCCGAAGTCTGGATTTCCTGCAGCCAGATGAAGGTTTGGCCAGAAAGATCCATTTTCCCCCAGATATTAGTACCTGCCAACAGTCTTATTGTACTAAGTAAATACACTTCACTGGCAGCTGTGTGCTCTTGGTATGCCCCTGAGTAATCTCACAATCTGATGACATGACATTATCATTGGTCTCACACACTTTTTCCTGACCCATATGCATTTTTGCTACTAGTGTTACTAGTTGATGATGTCAAGACACACTTACAATGCGGATTCACAGTGGTCAATTTGCCATGGTCACTCTGTGGCAGTGCTTTCCCTTTCGTGCCAGTTCACGGGGAGACTGGTGGTGTGACCTTCAAGTAAATTTGGGAGAGTGGCGCTCTTGGGCTGCTTTCTCAAGACCTAATTTATAATATAATGTCCCTTTAAACACTACTGAAAGCTCCCACAAAGGCTCAGTGAGTTTTACAATGAGTAACTGATCCATACAGACGATAAAGGGTCAGATTTGATGCTCAGTCTGTCTGATTTAGAAACATAGAAACATAGAAAATAGGTGCAGGAGTAGGCCATTCGGCCCTTCTAGCCTGCACCGCCATTCAATGAGTTCATGGCTGAACATGCAACTTCAGTACCCCATTCCTGCTTTCTCACCATACCCCTTGATTCCCCTAGTAGTAAGGACTTCATCTAACTCCTTTTTGAATATATTTAGTGAATTGGCCTCAACAACTTTCTGTGGTAGAGAATTCCACAGGTTCACCACTCTCTGGGTGAAGAAATTCCTCCTCATCTCAGTCCTAAATGGCTTCCCCCTTATCCTTAGACTGTGTCCCCTGGTTCTGGACTTCCCCAACATTGGGAACATTCTTCCTGCATCTAACCTGTCTAACCCCGTCAGAATTTTAAACGTTTCTATGAGGTCCCCTCTCATTCTTCTGAACTCCAGTGAATACAAGCCCAGTTGATCCAGTCTTTCTTGATAGGTCAGTCCCGCCATCCCGGGAATCAGTCTGGTGAACCTTCGCTGCACTCCCTCAATAGCAAGAATGTCCTTCCTCAGGTTAGGAGACCAAAACTGTACACAATACTCCAGGTGTGGCCTCACCAAGGCCCTGTACAATTGTAGCAACACCTCCCTGCCCTTGTACTCAAATCCCCTCGCTATGAAGGCCAACATGCCATTTGCTTTTGATGCTGAGTTTGTTGATCTCGCCCAGGGTGGCATTAAAGACACTAGAAATGGTCCCAGAATCTCTGGGTTTGATGAAAATGCATTTCAACTTTAACAGAGTCAGTTGGAGAATCATATGATTTTATTGTAGTGTTTATTGTTTACTCAGTGTTGCTAGATATTTCTGTGAGGTTGTTACAGAAAAAAAATCAAATGTTTATTTTGTCAATAAACCTGGAAAATTCAATTGTTTTAGTTCAAAAAATTTGAATTATTAGGAATAGATTGTATTTGGCTGGTTATACTTGCAGGAGAATGATTATGAAGAGCAATTTTTATGGCACTCTATAAATGTCTGTAGATTATTTCAAGTGTTTAAAATCAATAAAACCCATTCACATTCAAGGTGCATGAATTGAACTCAAAGTTGAACTGCTGTATAAGCAATGTGTATCCCATAAAATAAATAGGCTGGAATCATCAATGTGTCAGTTAACATCCCAGTAGGTAGACAACTTATACCTGAGTATGCTTCTCTGTCACCGAAAGTTTGTGCCTGTCATGTACTTACAAATCTTACGCATCATTACATAAAGAGATTCGTGAGGAATCCTCAGTGGAAACATCGGGGTCGATTTTGACTTTTGGGTGACCAACAGACAGAGTGCGCTGGTCGACCGCCCAATCCGGAGGCAGAGAGGCCCCCACCTCCTGCAATTTTGAGGCCCTGTCCTCAATTAAACCTGGCAGAGGAGCTGCAGTGCGCCAAACAGGCATCCCGGTGCAGCTCGCCGGATTGAAGCCTGACGAGTGGGTTGGGGTAAGATGCTGGAGGGGAGGTCGCAATCGCAGAGGGTGGGGGTCTCGGGGCCTGGATTATTTTTAAGGGCCCTGGAGCAACAATTCTGTTGCTGAAGGGCCTTCAAAAATAAGTCCACATTTACCTTTAGTAGTTCTATTCTGTTCCATCGCCTGTGGAACTGTGTAGGCTCCGACCAATTCAATCGGCAATCGGGGTTCTATTTATGTCATAGGACCCCGATTTCCATATTAAAAAGGGGTCTATTGCCTGAATCTGCCAATGGTAGAGCCCCTTTCAAAATGGAGTTGGCCTTATCACCGGTATTAATGGGACGGTGAGGCTACCAATCCGATTTTGAAGCTATTACTGCCCTGTTAACGCCAGACAAATGCAGTCAACGCCCCCACCATCTTTCGGGACAACTACAGGGAATGCAATAGTGCATTAGACAAAATGCCAATGGGTGATGAACCAAATTCCTGTCAAGTTATTTGAAAGCTGACACTGTGGAGGAAGGAGTTTCCGCAGTTAACATCATCTTTGTCATGAGAAAATATGCTGTCTGAAATAGAGAAAGCAGCAGACTTGATTCGAACATGAGTGTGATGCGAAATTGAGTGCAAGCAAGAATAGGATCTTGATTATTATATCCTGCTGCTGAAGTATCATCCAACTCAAGGGCTTCCTGGGTTACCTTGGCAACAAACTTCAATGTGACATTCAGTCCCCCGAAGGACAGCAAATACGAGAAGGTCGTTGTCACAATTACAATTGGCAAGGCTATCCAATTTATTTAAAGAGCTGTTCTTCATGACTTAGGTGATTAGTTCTTCTAGCTCAGATACTCTATAGCTTTTGTCATGTTTGCACCTTGAATCTGTTTGCTTTATTTTCACTTCATTTTAGCTTTTTTTTTGCAACAGTATTTTGTCATTAATTCAGGCAGCTATTCTTGTGGCAATTCATTTTCTAGTAAGCATACGTTTGTATTCAATCATTTCACATCTCTTGACCTCTCCAAATCATGTTGTGATGGTAGCAGCCTTGTGGGAGAAGGGCTGCTCTACTTTGGCTGTTTCATATGATTCACGTGATAAGGGAATTCTCCATTTATGGTAGGAGCATATTTAAAGCTATCGCTAAAACTGCTTTCAGTTATGAATGCTCCAGATGCTGAGGATTCAACTGCATAGCTCTCAGGAGCAATGCTAAAAGTGACCCATTGTAGCTCAAAGCTGTTATTGCTATAGGCGTTATAATTATTTGGCAACTCACTGACTTTCAAATGCATAAATAAAAACCCTGATTGCAATTTTAATCACTTAACCTTAGTTTCAGTAATTTATGATATAAAATATTTGTCCTGATAAGTAATGTAACATGTACAAGGGCTGGATAGTAGTTTATTTACTACACTAGGGGCCACCTTGCCACCGGCACATCAAAGGCCACACTGCTTCCCATTAATTCAATAGAATATTAAGCTACTGTCTACATCCACTGCTTCAAAGATGCATGGGACATGGAAATAGGTAAACAGATAAAGGGGGTATTTGCATGATAGGAATAGTTTACCTTTATAATGTATTTGCTTCATAGGTTCTTTGCTTAAGAATTCATAGCAACACATTGCTATTAAGAACTAGTTGGTTTATTAACAAAGGTTTAACAATCACACTACACATTACCAGTTCATCCACTAGGCTCGTAACTGCATACTTCATCGTGGATGACCTAGACCCAACTGACTGTGGTTTTATTGAGTCTTGTGAACATCACATGACTGGTTAAGCCACTCACAATGCAACAGCTCTACAAACCTGTGAGCATACTCACTGGTGCATACATTACAATTTTGAACATATTTTACTTCATATTAAAATGAGTGGGAAGGGAAGTCACTGCATAACTCGCAAACGCAAGATTCCAGAAGTGTTGTAACAAGTGTCAGCGATTACCTGTTAGGAAACTTATTGGCGCTGTTAGCAACAAGTCAGCATAGGCATATCCTACTTTCCTTACAATGATTTCTATTTTATAAAATAACCTAACTATACAAAGCAATGTGATTGTATTGCACTAAAACAAACTGTGGAGCATTTGATTCTACTTAAGTTTCAGATTTGCTATCAATCTCCCACATCCTGAATAATTGCAGTACTTAGTGTGCAAAATACTTGTAAATGCGTTGCTACAATTTGGGAAATTGAGATGGTGTGTTTCTATATTCAGGAATCTAGATTACTATTTTTTAATGACTTTCTTTTAAGTGAAGAATGTCTCCTACCATATTTGTATAATTTGATTAGAGGCAGCACAGTATGAAAACAAAAAACATCTGTTATTCTGATTTCATTGGACTGAAAAAAATCAAATAAATTATGCAAATGAACAAATGTTTTCTGAACTTTCATTATCGCACGATCGGATGATAAAATATTACCTCATGCCATTTAATTTACTATTTTTTAATGAGGGAATTATTCCCTTTAATATCTCCTGCAAATTAGCGAACAGCAGAGAGCTAGCCCACTCCCAGTCGCCCCAGGTTTCCCCAGTGCTACAGGTGGACACAGAACAGCGCCTGGTAATGGCGCAACCTTTTCTGTTCCTCCCCCTGGCTTCCACGTGGTACCTCCCTACTTCAGAATAAGTCTGGAGGATCAAAGCTCCATCTCATCCCATCAAAGCTCCATCCCACATTTTGTGGCACTGGTAAATTTGTTTTCTCGAACCTATGCAATACATGCTTGTTGTTTCACTTATGGTTAATAATACTGAACCGATTGATCATTATGTGAGACAGTGAATTGACCAGAACCAAACCATTGGCTATTTAAGTTTAAAAATGAATTGAACTTCATTCCATTTTGCTTTCACTGTCAGTTGCTGTCTTTTATCATTCTGAGCACACTGCTTGCAGATCTGCATTACATAACAAAATAGAGCACTGTCCCAGCCCAAAATCCCAGTCTTCACAAGTACATTTATCTGTACTTTATAACTAGAAACATACATTCACAATATAAAAAGAATACTTTATCACTCGTGAGTTATGTGATCTTTACTAATAGAATAAAGATTGTAATAAAGCCTTTACTTCCAGTATCAACTTCATAAGCATTATCCTTTACTCACTATCTGATTGCCCAGGGTACCACTGCCAAGATGCAGGTAATAATTTAAGGAAAATATTATGCTCCTTTCCTGTTATTGCTGTTGCCAAAGGCCATGAGTTGTGTGCTTGGAAGTGGACCAAACATTTCAACTGCATCCACCAGAGTCTTTGGATTGGAGTATCAGGATACACTTTGATTGAAACAATGCAGGAATTGTCCAAGAATCTTGGCCACAAAGTCATGTCAAAACAATTATTATTTGAATTGCCTTACAAAAGTAATGAAGTTTTATTGAATTCATTGTTGGAAACAGTTGTGTATTGCAACCAATTTGGATACAAGCTTTTGTGGCAATTATTACCAGAGGTGTTGGATAGATAGGTTTCCAACACATCCAGATCCCATGTTCCATTGAAAATGATAGGAGCATAACATAATAGCAGCCCTTTAGAATAACTAATAGTTCTGTTGTTTCAAGTCGAACCTTCTCCATATTCTATCAGTTCTATAGATAAAAAAAAATTCTTAATAGTTTGATTTTTAAATCATGTGAATGCTTCTATTTACAAACATTTATTAGGCAAAATGTTTTGTAGAATACTCTATAGGGCCCGAAATTGGTCGACATACCGCTCGCGTACCACCCAAAAATTTTTTTTTTGGTCGAAAAGCTGACATACCACTTGGCGGAATATTTATCATTGACATACCGCCGAGCGGTATGCACAGCGTCCGCCATGCAGGACCGCCCACACACCGCCCAAATGTCCGATTTTCATCACGTACTGCCGACATACCACCGGAGCTGCATACCATCCTGGAAAAGATGGTTTTACCCGATGTTAAGTGGGTAGGAATGGGCGGAGTGCATAGAGCTGCCATTTTGGAAATCAGGAACCGTCAGCTAAAGCAGCACCTCTGTATTTCAGAGGTGACCAGTGACTTTACAGTGTGATTTAGAGTGGAAAAGGTATTTTTATTAGTACTGAGTAACTTATTAAGATAGAAGGCATTTTAGTTATATTTTTTTCATTGAAAAATATTGTGGAAATTTAAAAAGAATGGGACCTGTACTATCTCAGCCTGTATTGCTGACTACCTATCTAATGGAGAAACCAGATGTGAGAATGTTTATAAATGAATGCTTTGCTTGAATGTGGAGAGCTGCATTTTGGGACCCTGATGATTGTTACTCCAAAAGTTTGACACTGTACAAGAGTGCTTAAAATCAATTCAAATGTTTATGTAAAAATGTCAAAAATATACAACAATTTTAAAACTTTGAAAAACTTATAACTATAAAACAACTGTAACAACATTAACAAAACTTGAACAATTTTAACAAAACTTTTACAACTTTAATAACAACTTTAACAAAACTTTAATGACTTTAATAAACTTTTACAAATCAAACTTCAATTATTCAATGACCAAGTATAACAAAAGACCCTTTACTGTCCTCGACCACGACCTCGACTCCGTCCTCGGCCGCGTGCACCACCCTTGGGACTATTCTTCCCTTTCTTACTCCTGCCCTTCCCTTTCCCACTGCCCCTGAGCCCGGACTTCCCCATGGTGGTACCAAGCCGGCGTGCAGCACCGCACCCTGAGTGCTGTTACTGTCGTTGGGGGTCAGACATTGCAGGCACAATAAATGGGGCCTCAGGAGAAGCTCATGATGGCTTCAGGGCTGGAAGATGCTGTCAGCTCCTCACCCTCAGGTGCTGTCAACCTGACTACTATGGCGTGGGGGGATGTCCCGATCCCATCGATTGCCGCATGGTTTCAATGACGTCGGCGGTCCACTCCATCGCGGTGATCATATACGATATATCCTCCGACTGCCACTCTGATAGAGCCGTGATGTTTGTGGCTATTGTAGTCATGGCCTTGAGCAGCTCTCGACCTATGTCAGTGCTGGCCTGTGACAGACGCACCGTGTTCTGGTTCATGCCTACAGCAACTGACCTTTGCTGCCACAACCTCCTTTGCTGCGGAAAAGGTGCTGCAACACTGGGGGTGCCTTGCTGCGCATCACTTGGTCCTGCAAAATCAGAGGAGCCATGGGGGAATCCCCTGAATACAGACTCGGTGGTGGATGATGTTCCAGCTGGTGTATCCTCCTCAGTCTCCACCTCCCCCTCCACCTCCACTGGCTCCAGGATCAGCGACTCTTCCTCTTCCTCTTCCTCTTCCTCTTCCCCTTCCTCTTCCTCTTCCTCTTCCTCTTCCTCTTCCTCTTCCTCTTCGTCTTCATCATCTCTGCCAGTGGTGAAGTCGGGAGAGGGATGTGTGATTCCAGAGGTGGAGGCAGTGGGTCTGTCATCTGGTCCCTCTGTGTCGGTTTGTCTGAATCGTCCGAGTCTGGAAGTACAAAACAACATTTAAAAATGCTTGACACCAGGGGAGGGGTCAGGGTTACATGAGTACAGAGTACAGTGACTTATCGCAGTCTTACTTAAATGTCCACCACTGCTGCAGTACTGCATTACATATCACAGACAGACAATACATATATGCATTGCATTACATATCCCCAACATTGCAGTACATCACAAGAGGTCAACATTACAGTGCAATAAACTTAATTGCATAACATCAGGCCAACATTACAGTTACAGTTATAGTACATGACATGAGAGGACCACAACACAGACCGGGGATTGTATTCAACTTACCATCCTGTGTGAGTGGGTCAGCTCCAATGCCGGTGGTGGCACGGTTGCTATCCATGACCAGGGACAGGGCACAGATCTCGGTTTCAGTCAGAGGCTCTTGGGTTGAGGGTCCTCCCCCCATAAGCCGCTGATCGGCTGCTATTGCAGATGTCTTCTTCTGCAGAAAGTAAAGTAAATGAAAGTAAAAATCGTTAATACATTTAACATCGCAGACACACACGGTCACAAACACACACATACACACACACATAAAAAACACTGTTTTGATCCTCGTCATTGCCTGAAAGCACGAATACATCGTCGTAACCTTAAGATAAATAACATCATCCATGTGACACGGAACTTACATTTACAAGCTATATGGCCCATGGGGGGGGTACATAAATAAAATCATTATTTACTCTTGCGACCCTCACCAGGTCGTTCCACCTCTTACGGCACCTTTCCCCAATGCGTACCATGGTACTTATGGAGGACACAGCCTCCCCGATCTCGTCCCATATCCCATTGTACTCCTTTGGGGGGGGGGCTTTCCACGACCACCCTTCATTAGCTCGGAGTACCTCGCTGTGATATTCTCGAGAAGGGCAGGTAACTCCATCTCGTCGAAGGCGGGCGCCCTCAACCTCCCGTCCTCGATGTTCCTGCGCTTGGATTTTTTTTTAACAGTTCCATAATATTTACGTTATGATTTTTGCTTTGTGAAATATGTCTTCTTATTCTTCAAACTGTAAAATTATTAGTTATGAATATTTTTTAACTCTGCAATGTGTTCTTAAAGTAACTGCCCGTCGACTAGCTTGCTGCTCCTTCTCACTCTCTCTCCCTCCTCTTCAACACATTGCGCATGCACAGGTGACCCCTGACCCCAAAAATCGCGGGTAAAACGCTTCTGTAGAAAAAAATGGGGGGGGGGAAAAAATCGCGCATGCGGAGTTCAGTGCCACACCGTCCATCGAAGAAAAAGTCGATCTCGATTGACTACTAGCTTACATACTGTCCGCTACAAACCACTGACATACCGCCGACATAACGCCGTAAAAAAATCGACCAATTTTGTCCTCTTCGGTCTCGGTGGTATGCCGGCGATTTGAAACGACACACTGCCGGCATACCGCCGAGAAATGGGCGGACCTTATGCAACGACCAATTTCGGGCCCTACAAATTCTCTATTGCATTTATGACATTAGTAAGCCTCTGACAACTCACTGCAATCTTTGATCTAGTCTGGTGATATCACAAAAAACATACCAACTAGTAATGTGTTGTTCACAAGTATCTCCAAAGGATAGAATGGGGGATTGTAGTTCGGTATGCAAAATGAGAAAGTTAAAGTGTGAAATCTCTACTTATATTGCTTTTCATAAAGTTAAGTATTCAGATAATAACTGATAATCTATTTAAACCTTATTGACACAGGTCTAAGCTGACAGCGCGAATGACCATTGTACATGCATCCCTGTTTCTTAAATTATCTCTCTGTTAGTAACATCTCTAAATTGATCATTATTGTATTTATTACCTTTTGGATTTTACTCTATTTTCTTTAACATGCTGTTTTAACAGCCAAGGTGGCTTCAGCTATGGTGGTTATGTATGAACATTCAACTGTCCAGGTAGTTTACACCATACTATTTTAGAAATATAGGTACAGGTCAGCTGTACACAAAACATAGATGGATATATTTAATGGGTATAGATTTAGAGGCAGGTTGCTTTAGATTGTTCTGAAAGTATTAGCTTGACTTTGTTGTGGCACTCTCAGCTCTGAATCAGAAGGTTGCAAGTTCAAGCTGTTTTCCAGAAACTAAGCACATACTCTATTCAAGCTGACAATAAAGTGTAGTATTTAGGGAGTGTTGCACTGTTAGATGTGACTATCTATTGGATGAGATGCTAAACCAAAGTTTTGTCTACCTCTGTAGGTGGATGCCAACGATCCCATGGCATTATTTGAAGAAGAAAAACAAGTTCTCCTGGTGTCTTGGTCAACCAGCATCCTTCAACCAATACCACCAAAAGACATCATCTTATTTGCTGTTTGTGGGACCATGCTGTGAACAAATTGGCCACTGTTCTTGTCTAACAACACTGACTATAGATTTGAATCATAGAATGTTTACAGCACAGAACGAGGCCATTCGGCCTGTCAAGTCCGTGCTGGCTCTCTGTAAAAACACTTCAGCTAGTCCCACTCCCCCACC
This sequence comes from Pristiophorus japonicus, assembly GCF_044704955.1. Taxonomy (NCBI): domain Eukaryota; kingdom Metazoa; phylum Chordata; class Chondrichthyes; family Pristiophoridae; genus Pristiophorus; species Pristiophorus japonicus. Next base: position 192,628,365 of record NC_091987.1, on the reverse strand, counting down.
CTTTCCCCATAGCCCTACAATTTTTTTCCTTCAGGTACTTATCCAATTCTCTTTTCAAAACCACAATTGAATCTGTCTCCACCACCCTTTCAGGCAGTGCATTCCAGATCCTAACCACTAGCTACGTAAGAAGGTTTTACCTCCTGTCGTCTTTGGCTCTTCTGCCAATCACCTTAAAACGGTGTCCTCTGGTTCAACTATACTTTAAAAAACAAGTACTTCACTCACTGTGGATTGCTTTGAGATGTCCTGAGGATGTGAAACACACAATACAAATACAAGTTCTTCTTTCAATGCATATTCTTTTTTCCACGGAAGTGGAGAAGCCTCTGCAATTTTGAGACCTAGGCCTCATTTTAATGCACCAAATGGGCGTGAGGTCCTGAGGCAGCTCGATGGTTTTGGGCAACAGGAATGTGGGTATAGGAATGTGGACAGGCTGGAACATCGGCCGCAATTGCAGTTCCTATGTGGGACAGAGGCGAAGCTAAGAGGTGAGGCTGCACCCAAAAATAAATGATAAACTTACCTTTCCTGGCCCTTGTTGGATCTAATGTTGGTGAAACTGGATGGAGCGTAGACAGCCCCCACTGGGGTTCTACGTACATCATGGGACCATGATTTGCACTTTAAATGGGCCTAGCGCTTCACTTGGGGGTGAGGGTGGGGGTTACTCTGGCTTCCCAGGGGTAGGCCCAAGGAAACATTACCGCGGCCACAGCCAATGAGATCAAATAATGAACTTTGCACAAATGATCATTTATAGATCAGAGGTACTAGCTTAACAACCTTGGCCTTACAGGATTTTGTTTCTGGGCAATAAATAAATAGAGGCAGGCCTCCCTTTTGTTTTTGGTGAGCCAGATATTTAAAATCTGTATAAAAAGATAATGCAGAAATATTTTAGGATATGGCACAGGAGCAACCCTTGTGTCCATCACAAACTGAAGTGGAAACTTCCTGCTGTACAGAAGAGAGTGCTCATCTCCGGCACACTGATGCCACAAAATCTAGGGAGGTTTATTCTGCATCTGCTATTCCTGATTTGGGCTTTCTGATATAAGAACATGAGAAATAAGAGCAGGAGTAGGTCATTCGTCCCTCCGAGCTTGCTCCGTCGTTCAATAAGATAATGGCTGATCTTCAATCTCAACTCCACCTTCCCGCACTATCCCCACAATCCTTGATTCCCTTAGTATCCAAAAATCTATCAATCCCTGTCTTGAATATACTCAATGACTGAGCATCTACAGTCCTCTGTGGTAGAGAATTCCCAAAGATTCACAACCATTTGCGTGAAGAATAAAGGAAGAAAGAAAGACTTGGATTTATATAGCACCTTTCACGACCACCGGATGTCTCAAAGCGCTTTACAGCCAATTAAGTATTTTTGGAGTGTAGTCACTATTGTACTGTGGGAAAATGCGGCAGCCAATTTGCGACAAGCAAGCTCCCACAAACAGGAGTGTGATAATGACCAGATAATCAGTTTTTTTTGTTATGTTGATTGAGGGATAAGTATTGGCCAGGACACTGGAGATAACTCCCCTGCTCCTCTTCAAAATAGTGGCATGGGATCTTTTATGCCCACCTGAGAGGGCAGACAGGGCCTCGGTTTAATGGCTCATCTGAAAGACAGCACTTCCAACAATGCAGCACTCCCTCATCATTATCATAGGCAGTCCCTTGGAATCGAGGAAGACTTGCTTCCACTCTTGCGTGCAATAAAGGTGCAGCAGTTATAATGGGTGACTTTAATATGCACATAGATTGGGCTAACCAAACTGGAAGCAATACGGTGGAGGAGGATTTTCTGGAGTGCATAAGGGATGGTTTTTTAGACCAATATGTCGAGGAACCAACTAGGGGGGAGGCCATCTTAGACTGGGTGTTATGTAATGAGAAAGGATTAATTAGCAATCTCGTTGTGCGAGGCCCCTTGGGGAAGAGTGACCATAATATGGTGGAATTCTGCATTAGGATGGAGAATGAAACAGTTAATTCAGAGACCATGGTCCAGAACTTAAAGAAGGCTAACTTTGAAGGTATGAGGCGTGAATTGGCTGAGATGGATTGGCGAATGATACTTAAGGGGTTGACAGTGGATGGGCAATGGCAGACATTTAGAGACCGTATGGATGAATTACAACAATTGTACATTCCTGTCTGGCATAGAAATAAAAAAGGGAAGGTGGCTCAACCGTGGCTATCAAGGGAAATCAGGGATAGTATTAAAGCCAAGGAAGTGGCATACAAATTGGCCAGAAATAGCAGCGAACCTGGGGACTGGGAGAAATTTAGAACTCAGCAGAGGAGGACAAAGGGTTTGATTAGGGCAGGGAAAATGGAGTATGAGAAGAAGCTTGCAGGGAACATTAAGACGGATTGCAAAAGTTTCTATAGATATGTAAAGAGAAAAAGGTTAGTAAAGACAAATGTAGGTCCCCTGCAGTCAGAATCAGGGGAAGTCATAACTGGGAACAAAGAAATGGCGGACCAATTGAACAAGTACTTTGGTTCGGTATTCACGAAGGAGGACACGAACAACCTTCCGGTTATAAAAGGGGTCGGGGGGTCTAGTAAGGAGGAGGAACTGAGGGAAATCCTTATTAGCCGGGAAATTGTGTTGGGGAAATTGATGGGATTGAAGGCCGATAAATCCCCAGGGCCTGATGGACTGCATCCCAGAGTACTTAAGGAGGTGGCCTTGGAAATAGTGGATGCGTTGACAGTCATTTTCCAACATTCCATTGACTCTGGATCAGTTCCTATGGAGTGGAGGGTAGCCAATGTAACCCCACTTTTTAAAAAAGGAGGGAGAGAGAAAACAGGGAATTATAGACCGGTCAGCCTGACATCGGTAGTGGGTAAAATGATGGAATCAATTATTAAGGATGTCATAGCAGTGCATTTGGAAAGAGGTGACATGATAGGTCCAAGTCAGCATGGATTTGTGAAAGGGAAATCATGCTTGACAAATCTTCTGGAATTTTTTGAGGATGTTTCCAGTAGAGTGGATAAGGGAGAACCAGTTGATGTGGTATATTTGGACTTTCAGAAGGCGTTCGACAAGGTCCCACACAAGAGATTGATGTGCAAAGTTAGAGCACATGGGATTGGGGGTAGTGTACTGACATGGATTGAGAACTGGTTGTCAGACAGGAAGCAAAGAGTAGGAGTAAATGGGTACTTTTCAGAATGGCAGGCAGTGACTAGTGGCGTACCGCAAGGTTCTGTGCTGGGGCCCCAGCTGTTTACACTGTACATTAATGATTTAGATGAGGGGATTAAATGTAGTATCTCCAAATTTGCGGATGACACTAAGTTGGGTGGCAGTGTGAGCTGCGAGGAGGATGCTGTGAGGCTGCAGAGCGACTTGGATAGGTTAGGTGAGTGGGCAAATGCATGGCAGATGAAGTATAATGTGGATAAATGTGAGGTTATCCACTTTGGTGGTAAAAACAGAGAGACAGACTATTATCTGAATGGTGACAGATTAGGAAAAGGGGAGGTGCAAAGAGACCTGGGTGTCATGGTACATCAGTCATTGAAGGTTGGCATGCAGGTGCAGCAGGCGGTTAAGAAAGCAAATGGCATGTTGGCCTTCATAGCAAGGGGATTTGAGTACAGGGGCAGGGAGGTGTTACTACAATTGTACAGGGCCTTGGTGAGGCCACACCTGGAGTATTGTGCACAGTTTTGGTCTCCTAACCTGAGGAAGGACATTCTTGCTATTGAGGGAGTGCAGCGAAGGTTCACCAGACTGATTCCCGGGATGGCGGGACTGACCTATCAAGAAAGACTGGATCAACTGGGCTTGTATTCACTGGAGTTCAGAAGAATGAGAGGGGACCTCATAGAAACATATAAAATTCTGACGGGGTTAGACAGGTTAGATGCAGGAAGAATGTTCCCAATGTTGGGGAAGTCCAGAACCAGGGGTCACAGTCTAAGGATAAGGGGTAAGCCATTTAGGACCGAGATGCGGAGGAACTTCTTCACCCAGAGAGTGGTGAACCTGTGGAATTCTCTACCACAGAAAGTTGTTGAGGCCAATTCACTAAATATATTCAAAAAGGAGTTAGATGAGGTCCTTACTGCTAGGGGGATCAAGGGGTATGGCGAGAAAGCAGGAATGGGGTACTGAAGTTGAATGTTCAGCCATGAACTCATTGAATGGCGGTGCAGGCTAGAAGGGCCGAATGGCCTACTCCTGCACCTATTTTCTATGTTTCTATGTTTCTATGTTAAAATGAGTCCTTAGGTGGCTGAACAGTCCAATACGAGAACCACAGTCCCTGTCACAGGTGGGACAGATAGTCGTTGAGAGTAAGGGAGGGTGGGACAGGTTTGCCGCACGCTCTTTCCGCTGCCTGCGCTTGATTGCTGCATGCTCTCGACGATGAGACTCGAGGTGTTCAAAGCCCTCCCGGATGCACTTCCTCCTCTTAGGGTGGTCTTTGGCCAGGGACTCCCAGGTGTCTGGGGATGTTGCACTTTATCAGGGAGGCTTTGAGGGTGTCCTTGTAACATTTCCTCTGCCCAGCTTTGGCTCGTTTGCCGTGAAGGAGTTCTGAGTAGAACGCTTGCTTTGGGAGTCTCGTGTCTGGCATGCAGACAATGTGGCCTGCCCAGCGGAGCTGATCAAGTGTGGTGAGTGCTTCAATGCTGGAGATGTTGGCCTGGTCGAGGATGCTAATGTTGGTGCGTCTGACCTCCCAGGTGATTTGTAGGATCTTGCGGAGACATTGTTGGTGGTATTTCTCCAGTGACTTGAGGTGTCTATGTACATGGTCCATGTCTCTGAGCCATACAGGAGGGCGGGTATTACTACAGGCCTGTAGACCATGAGCTTGGTGGTAGGTTTGAGGGCCAGATCTTGGAAAACTCTTTTCCTCAGGCGGCTAAAGGCTGCACTGGCGCACTGGAGGCAGTGTTGAATCTCTTCGTCAATGTCTGCTCTTGTTGATAAGAGGCTCCGAGGTATGGGAAATGCTCCACGTTGTCCAGACGAGGACAGGCTGGTGGAGGACCTTTGTCTTACGGATGTTTAGCATAAGGCCCATGCTTTCGTACGCCTCAGTAAATACGTTGACTATGTCCTGGAGTTCAGCCTCTATGTGCGCAGACTCTGTCTTTGACTCGAGTGTTCTCGACTCCATCCCGCAGCAGGATACCCGCCACCACCTCAATAAAACCCCAACACTGCACGAGGTAGAAAAAGCCATAATATAGCTTAAGAACAACAAGGCTACGGGAGCAGATGGAATCCCAGTTGAGGCACTGAAGTATGGCAGAGAGGCACTGTTGGGGCAAATACATGACCTCATCTCTCTCATCTGGAGGGAGGAGAGCATGCCGGGAGATCTCAGAGATTCACTGACCGTGACCATCTTTAAAAAAGGGGACAAGTCCAACTGCGGCAACTACAGATGAATCTCCGTGCTATCAGCGTGTGGAGGTGCGTCGCTGAGTCGGGAGCAGCGTCGAGGAGGTGCGTGGAGAGGCGTGAGTTCCGGGGTCGGCGAGAGGCCTACAAAAGGCCCAACGCGGCGGCAGTCGGGAGCAGCATCGAGGAGGTGTGTGGAGGCGTGGCTTGTGCAGCTTCAGGGAGAAGGCAAAAAAGAAGTAGAAAGAAACAGAAAGGTGACGTCACAGCGAAGGGGGTAAGTGATTGACTGGTGATTGGTGAGTAGTTTTTCTTTTTTCTCTTCTAAAACAGTGAGTAAACTTTAGCATTCTTGTTGCCTATCTAAGGGTTAAGTCACGGCAGGAGAGCTCGGACACGTGATATGCTCCTCCTGTACCATGTGGGAACTGAGGGACGCCACCAGTGTCCCTGACGACTACGTGTGCGGGAAGTGTATCCGCCTCCAGCTCCTGACAGACCGCGTTGCGGAGTTGGAGCTGAGGGTGGATTCACTCTGGAGCATCCACAATGCTGAGAATGACGTGAATAGCACGTTTAGTGAGTTGGTCATACCGCAGGTGAAGGGTCCACAGCCAGCTAGGGAATGGAAGACCAGCAGGAAGAGCAGTGCAAGGAAGGTAGTGCAGGGGTCCCCTGCGGTCATCCCCCTGCAAAACAGATACACCGCTTTGAGTACTGTTGGGGGGGATGACTCATCAGGGGAGGGCAGCAGCAGCCAAGTTCAAGGCACCGTGGCTGGCTCTGCTGCACAGGAGGGCAGGAAAAAGAGTGGGAGAGCGATAGTTATAGGGGATTCGATTGTAAGGGGAATAGATAGGCGTTTCTGCAGCCGCAACCGAGACTCCAGGATAGTATGTTGCCTCCCTGGTGCAAGGGTCAAGGATGTCTTGGAGCAGGTGCAGGACATTCTGAAAAGGGAGGGTGAACAGCCAGTTGTCGTGGTGCACATTGGTACCAATGATATAGGTAAAAAAAGGGATGAGGTCCTACGAGATGAATTTAAGGAGCTAGGAACTAAATTAAAACGTAGGACCTCAAAAGTAGTAATCTCAGGATTGCTACCAGTGCCACGTGCTAGTCAGAGTAGGAATCGCAGGATAGCTCAGATGAATACGTGGCTTGAGCAGTGGTGCAGCAGGGAGGGATTCAAATTCCTGGGGCATTGGAACCGGTTCTGGGGGAGGTGGGACCAGTACAAACTGGACGGTCTGCACCTAGGCAGGACCGGAACCAATGTCCTAGGAGGAGTGTTTGCTAGTGCTGTTGGGGAGGAGTTAAACTAATGTGGCAGGGGGATGGGAACCAATGCAGGGAGACAGAGGGAAACAAAAAGGAGACAAAAGCAAAAGACAGAAAGGAGATGAGTAAAAGTGGAGGGCAGAGAAACCCAATGCAAAAAACAAAAAAGGCCATTGAGTGTAAAGGGGCTGCAGGAGAGGACAAAACTAAAAATCATGGATTAAAAACTAGTATTAAAACACTCTACCTAAACGCACGCAGCATTCGAAATAAAGTAAATGAGTTGACGGCACAAATCATTACAAATGGGTATGATTTGGTGGCCATTACAGAAACGTGGTTGCAGGGTGGCCAAGACTGAGAATTAAACATACAGGGGTATCTGACAATTCGGAAAGATAGACAAGAAGGGAAAGGAGGTGGGGTAGCTCTGTTAATAAAGGATGATATCAGGGCAGCTGTGAGAGACGATATTGGCTCTAATGAACAAAATGTTGAATCATTGTGGGTGGAGATTAGAGATAGTAAGGGGAAAAAGTCACTGGTGGGCGTAGTTTATAGGCCCCCAAATAATAACTTCACGGTGGGGCGGGCAATAATCAAGGAAATAATGGAGGCATGTGAAAAAGGAACGGCAGTAATCACGGGGGATTTTATATATCGATTGGTCAACTCAAATCGCACGGGGTAGCCTGGAGGAGGAATTCATAGAATGCATACGGGATTGTTTCTTAGAACAGTATGTTACAGAACCTACAAGGGAGCAAGCTATCTTAGATCTGGTCTTGGGTAATGAGACAGGAATAATAAACGATCTCCTAGTAAAAGATCCTCTTGGAATGAGTGATCACAGTATGGTTGAATTTGTAATACAGATTGAGGGTGAGGAAGTAGTGTCTCAAACGAGCATACTATGCTTAAACAAAGGGGACTACAGTGGGATGAGGGCAAAGTTGGCTAAAGTAGACTAGAAACACAGACTAAACGGTGGCACAATTGAGGAACAGTGGAGGACTTTTAAGGAGCTCTTTCATAGTGCTCAACAAAAATATATTCCAATGAAAAAGAAGGGCGGTAAGAGAAGGGATAACCAGCCGTGGATAACCAGGGAAATTAAGGAGAGAATCAAATTAAAAACCAATGCGTATAAGGTGGCCAAGGTTAGTGGGAAACCAGAAGATTGGGAAAATTTTAAACGACAGCAAAGAATGACTAAGAAAGCAATAAAGAAAGGAAAGATAGATTACGAAGGTAAACTTGCGCAAAACATCAAAATGGATAGTAAAAGCTTTTACAGATATATAAAATGGAAAAGAGTGACTAAAGTAAATGTTGGTCCCTTAGAAGATGAGAAGGGGGATTTAATAATAGGAAATGTGGAAATGGCTGAGACCTTAAACAATTATTTTGCTTCGGTCTTCACAGTGGAAGACACAGAAACTATGCCAGAAATTGCTGATCACAGGAATGTGGGAAGGGAGGACCTGAAGACGATCGCTATCACTAGGGGGTGTCGAAATCTCGACCTCCGAAAAGAATGACTCCGACACTTACAGCTCCGGTAGAAGATTCTTTAATTTACTTGCTCGCAAGGGGTAGGTCACACTCAGTCAAGGGCTAAGTGAACACCTCCGAAATGGTTCAGTTTAACAAGATATTTATACAGTAAAACCAAAGTTCTGGCCTCTCCCTGTGTATTGCTCTGTCTCACAGTCAGTGAATACAGATAAAGAGTTAATTACTATATCCTGGTCCTGACATGGTATCCAGATATTTCCTTTTGTCAGGGTAATCAGGAAGCCAAACGGCCATTACTCCATGAGTCATAGGTAATGGGCTATCACCTGTCTTGTATTGTGTCAGGATTGTTCCAATTTCCTGGTCAGTTTATCTGTTTGCATCAAATGGATGAGGTCTCGGAAAGAGATAATGGCGAGAAGATAAGGGTGGGGTGACATGGAACTCCTGTAGTGTAGACAATAGGAGAGCACCATGGGGGGGTTACTTGTCTCAGCATGACTTGTCTCCTAGCTGTCTGATGGCCATCAGCCATCTAACAGCAGGTTTAGCTGTTTATGCAAGCTGACTGCTAAAATGCAGAAAGTTCTGGAAGGGCCAGGACTCCATTTTAATCAAAAGGCACACAAATACCGTATGGTATCAGCTTAGATAAAAATACTTTCCACATTCCCCCATTTTGTCCTTCACAAGAACAACTCAATCCATTCTGATCTTGTACAGTCTCTCCATTTCTATTTCCACACAAGAGCCTTCAGCAGTTGTTGCTACCATAACTCTAGCCGTGGTCTCGGTAGGTAACATAGTTTCTCCCACCCTGGCACAGCAACACTTAATGACGACAAATAATAGATACAGGGCGAAGACTATCAGCAGGAATATGATCAAAACCTGTACCACAGATTTCCCCAGGGCTCCCAACCATCCTGATGCCTAACCCCACAAGGTGATACCGTCCTGGCCAACTGTCTGTTTATACTCTATTACCTTTTTCCTGATGTTTTCAGCTAGACTGCCGATATCTTCTGATTTATCTGGGATATACGTACAGCATTCTTCACCTATTAATGCGCATGTTCCTCCCTCCTTGGCTAGGAGATAATCTAAGACCATACGATTTTGGAGAGCCACTGTTCGAATAGCTACCATTTCGTCATTTATCCCTTCAAAGGCTTGGGAAGTTGCGTTGGCTACTGATTCTACTAAGTTAGCCAGTTCCCGTAACTGCCATTCGGTCGATGCTATTCCATAGGGTGGCACCATTACCTTGAATATTCCGTTTAGCCACGTCAAATCCCGTTTAAATCTGTGGCTTCCATAGGCCTCCCTTAGAGTCCTTACTGATCTGATAAGGGGTACCACATATCCTAAGTAACAGGACCCTGTCCAGTTGGCTGGTAACCATGGGTAGGCTTTATGGCCACAAATAAAGTAGGTGCAATTATAGGGCGTCAGCTCCTGGTCCTTTCGCACTATCCCTACTCGAGTGGTCTCACCTTCCCACCCTTTACCTGGGGCTTTGTTATGGACCGTTGTCCAGCCAACGGTTGCTATCTTTCTCTCAGTGGGATTAGTTGTGGCTTGCCATTTAGTCATTTGGGAACACTTGCTGCGTCCCATTTCTGGTCCTTTAGTTTCATTACTCACTAGGCATATTATACCTTCAGGATTTCTTATTCTGAGAGTAATGCTTAGGAAGGGAGGCTGATGGTTATTATCATAATTGGGCTGGTACCATCCCTGGAAGGCTGTAAGTTTATACCCTGCCGACGTCCATTCTGTTTGCTCCTTCGTTTCTGGTCCCTTAGTTAGTTTTGCACTGTCAACCATTCTACCATTTCTGATTCGTTAAAGGGGACAGATCTCAGGGGAATACCCCCCCTGGAGTGGACAGGTACATGGGAACATATCCAACAACTCGACAAGTTTCTTTCTTGAGCATACCTATGACTCAGTGCCATAAATACGTTTACGTGCAATTCCCTTCGGTGGCGGGTCTGTACCCCTGGTGTAATCAATAATGTGAAGTAAAACCCTGTCAAGCCCAGCACCATCAGTCCCCATAGTCCATACAGTTCCTTATTCAGTCTTCCTTTTTCTGTTCCTCTGATTCCTTCGTCCCTTCCTCCTGGTCGGGTGCCCGTTTGCAATGGGATGCGAGGATCCATGTTGGTCTTTCCTTTACCTTGATTGCAGTATTGGTCGCCAGCAAGACCTGGTATGGTCCTTCGAATCTTGGCTGTAGACTGCTTTTCCTTTTAAAAATCTTGATGTAAACGAATTCCCCTGGCTCCAGGTTATGACACTTCCCTTCCGCTGGCTTGACTTGGGCTTCCTTTACCTGTGAATGAAAGCTGGAAATACATTTGGTTAGTGCAATACAATAATTCAACATATTTTCCTCCATTTTGTGGATGTCCATCTGTTTTGCAGTAAATGGTGCTGTAAAAGGTAGTCATTGGGGATGTCCCATAACTATCTCATGCGGTGACAGGCCTGTTGTTCTGTTGGTTGCAGATCGCATTACCATCAAAGCTAAGGGCAGCAGTTCTGTCCATTTCAGTCCAGTGTCATTGCATAGTTTTGCCAGCTTATTTTTAAGCATTCCATTATATCTTTCAACAAGTCCAGCTGATTGTGGATGATAACTGCAATGAAAACGTTGATTAATCTGTAAAGCTTTACACATTTCTCTTATAACAGTTCCCGTGAAATGTGACCCGTTATCACTGGAAAGCTTAGCAGGGATTCCGAAGCGCGGTACAATTTCTTTTAACAAACATTTAGCAACAGTAGTGGCATCGGCCTTTTTACATGGAAAGGCTTCAATCCATCTCGAGAACACATCTACAATAACTAATACATACTTGAATCCCATACACATAGGTAATTCAATAAAATCCATTTGTAAATGTACAAAAGGCCCGACTGGATTTGGGTGGGAGGCAGATTCTACTTTTTCCGTCTTACCCGGATTCATTGTCTGACAGGTAACACAATTTTCACAGATTTGTTTTGCAATTGCCGAAATACCTGGTGCATACCAAGTTGCCAAAATATAATCTGCCAATCCCCCTTTGCCTGCATGTGTGAATGTATGAACACATCAGGCAATCCATGGAAGTAAGGATCTAGGGGCCACCACGCGGCCGTCATGGTGAACCCATATTCCTTCTGGATTTTTATAACATTGATCCTTCGTCCAGGTCACCACCTCCTCCGTACTGGCCTGTGTCTGAAAGGCCAGCACGTCATTAATAGTGGATGGCGGGTCTGAGCAATTATTTTTCCTTAGTGGGAACAATGACACCTGCATCCCCCCTTTCGACAGAGCTGCTGACTTAGCTGCATTATCAGCTCTGGCATTCCCAAGTGCCACCTCATTCGACTGGCCTGTATGTGCTTGGCATTTGATAATGGCAAGTTTCAAAGGGCATTGAATGGCTCGCAGGAGATTTTCCACTTGTTCTGCATTTTTGATAGGGGTTCCTGAAGAAGTCAGGTACCCGCGAATCTTCCAAATTTGTCCATAGTCATGTGATACCCCAAAAGCATACCTGGAGTCAGTGTAGATATTAACTGTGTGTCCTTCAGCCAGAATACAGGCTCGAGTTAACGCAAACAATTCGGCTTGTTGGGCTGAAAAGGAGTCTGGAAGAGAGGCTGTTTCGACAACATTAAACTGAGTTACAATTGCATAAGCCGCTCTAGGTTGGCCCCTATCATTTCGTAAGGCTGATCCGTCAACATAGTACACTAGATCAGGGTTACACATTGGTACATCTGTTAAATTGATACGTGGTTTAGTCACTAATTCGGTTACCATTTCACATGAATGGGGTTCGCCGTCGTCTTCCGTGGGGAGTAGAGTGGCTGGATTTAAGGTAGTACATCTTTTGATGATAAGGTTCGGATTTGATAACAGTTCGACCTCGTATTTAGTGGTTCTTGCGGAGGTTAGGTGTTGGGTGGCACATTTAGTAAGTAAAATCTCGACAGAGTGTGGGATATACAAAATGGTCTGATGATTTAGAGTTATTGTCTGAGCCTGTTGCATAGCATAATAAGCTGCTGCCAACGAAGGAAGACATCCTGGTAGTCCGCGTGCCACTGGGTCTAGTTGGGTACTGAAATACGCTACCGGTCGCTGCCTGTCCCCATGTAACTGAGTCAAAACAGATTGTGCAAAACCCGACTTCTGATGCACAAATAAGTTGAATAGCTTCGTGTAATCTGGTAATCCCAAGGCGGGTGCTGAAGTGAGGGACTGTTTAAGGTTCTGAAAAGCATTCCGGGATACCTCATTCCAAATCAACTTCTCTGGTCGTGCGGGCATGGACATGTCTAACAGTGGTCTAACGATCTCGGAATAACTCGTAACCCATTGCTGGCAGTATCCTGTCATGCCGAGGAGGTGTTTCATTTCTCTCTTGGTTACTGGTAGTGGGGCAGAGCAGATTGCTTTTACTCGGTCTTGTGTCAATTGTCTCGTATCTCTGACCAATTCGTGCCCTAGATACCGAACCTTTTCTGACTTTGTAACTTTGCCTTTGACACCTTGTGTCCTTTCGAGGCCAGAGCTTTTAATAACACAAGGGAGTCCGTTTCGCAGGCCAATTTGGAGGGTGAGGCGAGCAATAAGTCGTCAACATACTGCACAAGTGTAGAACCTGCTGGTACAATTACATCTTCCAGATCTCTCTTTAGGCATTGTGAGAATATGGTAGGGCTCTCGGTAAATCCCTGCGGGAGTCTTGTCCACGTATATTGGCGTCCTTTATACGTGAAGGCAAACAGGAATTGGGACTCTGGGTGAATGGGTATTGAGAAAAATGCTGAACACAGATCAACTACTGTGTAATACGTTGATGATGCCGGAATACTGGCAAGTATAATTGCCGGGTTGGGTACCACTGGATAAATTGGGAATACCGAATGATTCACGGCTCATAGGTCTTGGACAAATCTCCATTTGTCACTATTGGGCTTCTGCACCGGAAAGATCGGTGTGTTACATGGACTTCTAGTTGGAACGATTACTCCCTGGGCCAGCAGGGACTTAATGACTGGCTCAATACCTTGTTCTGCGGCTGGGGACAAGGGGTATTGGGGCTTCTTGGGGAGCGGGGCGGTTGAATTGATCGCTACCTTATAGGATTGTGCGGTGAGCATCCTTCCTACTTCATTGGCGTGTGTAGACCATAGTTGTTCTGGAACTTTAGCAAGAAGCTCTGCTGTGCTTTGTCGTACTGGGAAGCTAGTGGCTGAGAGCATCCTTTCTTCTAAGACAGCATCGAAGTATATTTTCCCATTCAACTTGACAGAATAGCCTCCCCCCCTTTCATGTTGCCCCAAAGTTCCATTACGTGTGTGCCATTCCTCTTGTACTGGGGATCCTTGCACTCTTTTAACCATTCGTCCTAAATCCTGGGGTTTATGTGTGCCTGCAACCGCAAGGGTGCAGTGTGGAACGCTCCCTTTAACCCTAAACAAGCTCTGACTGTGGGAGGATAATTCAACCCCTGCCGCTATCCTTTCGGGTCCGATAAAGATTTTTTCGATCATCAATTGATGTTTCTGGTGCAGGAATGGTTGATAAAAGATTTGTGCTGTAGCGTCTGATCCCGTGTTGTCACAATATGCTGTGCAGTGTAATGTTTCGTACCAATTTCCCAAGGTTTGAGATTTGAGGTAGTCTGTGATTAACCTTGTTACACACCAATATGAACCAACCAAATAGGATAGGGTTTTGCTTAGTGTGGGGTCCAAATTTTTCCAGGCATACAATATGGGAGTTGTGGGTTGAAGTAGTGGATACGCGCCACATTTATCTATGGGGACTCGAACCTCCATACCAGCCGGGGAACAGAGGATCGTGGCATTCATTTTACATAACAGGTCACGTCCACACAGATTCACTGGAACCTCCTTAGACAGTAGGAATGAATGATTATCTTCGTAATCCTCTAATTGTACATTGATAGGGTTGGAGAAAAACATTTGCTGTGCGTGTCCAGATAGTCCAATCACTGAGGTTTGATTTGTGGAAGTGGGAATTCCCCTCGTATCTTCCCTTGAAAGGACCGAATAGGTGGCAACAGTATCCACTAGGAATGGGATATCCTTTCCTTGTATTCGTATTTTTACTTCAGGTTCTCCTATGGCATTTAACGAAACGACGGGTAGCTGTTTGTTCGCAGCACTCGGGTCTGGGATTGGGCGTCATTGATCATTATACGGGCAATTTGGTGGTTGGCCGAATTGCTTTTGATTCTGTGATCCAAATGGATCTTGCACAGAGAAATTAGTCTGAGGTCTAGCATGTACCTGGACTTGGGTCGCATACGGGTTGGGTTCTGAAACATAGAAACATAGAAACATAGAAAATAGGTGCAGGAGTAGGCCATTCGGCCCTTCTAGCCTGCACCGCCATTCAATGAGTTCATGGCTGAACATTCAACTTCAGTACCCCATTCCTGCTTTCTCGCCATACCCCTTGATCCCCCTAGTAGTAAGGACCTCATCTAACTCCTTTTTGAATATATTTAGTGAATTGGCCTCAACAACTTTCTGTGGTAGAGAATTCCACAGGTTCACCACTCTCTGGGTGAAGAAGTTCCTCCGCATCTCGGTCCTAAATGGCTTACTCCTTATCCTTAGACTGTGACCTCTGGTTCTGGACTTCCCCAACATTGGGAACATTCTTCCTGCATCTAACCTGTCTAACCCCGTCAGAATTTTAAACGTTTCTATGAGGTCCCCTCTCATTCTTCTGAACTCCAGTGAATACAAGCCCAGTTGATCCAGTCTTTCTTGATAGGTCAGTCCCGCCATCGCGGGAATCAGTCTGGTGAACCTTCGCTGCACTCCCTCAATAGCAAGAATGTCCTTCCTCAGGTTAGGAGACCAAAACTGTACACAATACTCCAGGTGTGGCCTCACCAATGCCCTGTACAACTGTAGCAACACCTCCCTGCCCCTGTACTCAAATCCCCTTGCTATGAAGGCCAACATGCCATTTGCTTTCTTAACCGCCTGCTGCACCTGCATGCCAACCTTCAATGACTGATGTACCATGACACCCAGGTCTCTTTGCACCTCCCCTTTTCCTAATCTGTCACCATTCAGATAATAGTCTGTCTCTCTGTTTTTACCACCAAAGTGGATAACCTCACATTTATCCACATTATACTTCATCTGCCATGCATTTGCCCACTCACCTAACCTATCCAAGTCGCTCTGCAGCCTCACAGCATCCTCCTCACAGCTCACACTGCCACCCAACTTAGTGTCATCCGCAAATTTGGAGATACTACATTTAATCCCCTCATCTAAATCATTAATGTACAGTGTAAACAGCTGGGGCCCCAGCACAGAACCTTGCGGTACCCCACTAGTCACTGCCTGCCATTCTGAAAAGTACCCATTTACTCCTACTCTTTGCTTCCTGTATGACAACCAGTTCTCAATCCATGTCAGTACACTACCCCCAATCCCATGTGCTCTAACTTTGCACATCAATCTCTTGTGTGGGACCTTGTCGAACGCCTTCTGAAAGTCCAAATATACCACATCAACTGGTTCTCCCTTATCCACTCTACTGGAAACATCCTCAAAAAATTCCAGAAGATTTGTCAAGCATGATTTCCCTTTCACAAATCCATCCACAAAGGGGGAGGGTGTGCTCTATTACCTGCCTGTTGAGTCCAATCATGATTTGGTTGTTGCTGTTTTGCCCGGCAAGTTCTAGCCCAGTGTCTAATCTGACCACAATTGTGACAGGTATCATATTGTTCCTGCCCTGCACCTCCTCTCCCTCTTCCCCTGTAATATCCTCCTCTGGCTCGCCCTTTTCCTCTACCCTGGGGGGGGGGGCGTAGGACGGTGTCACCGGGGTGGGTGTTATTGGAGCTGCTTGTCCTACAAACATGGTGACCTTGCTTCTAGATTCTCTATTTCGCTCTTGTATGTCCTTTAACATAGATACAACCTTGGATAGCGATTCCTGTCGCCATCCGAGACAAACTAGTTTAAAGGGATCTCTGAGTTCGGGTCGTAGCCCGTTTACCATGGCGCTGATCATAGGAGCTTCTACCTCCTCTATTTTCATGCCTGAACATTGGTTCATGATCTCTCGCACTCTTTCTACATAATCCTCAACATCCTCCTCCTTTCTTTGTGTAGTTTCCATAATTTTGGACCAATTCGTTTTCCTCGGGAACACCGAATGTAAGGCTTCCCAACATCTTCCCCAGAACCCCTCTCCTGGCTTCGTGCTGGGATCTGCATCCGGAGCCTCTCGATGGGTTTTAAAATCTTTGAATTTTATCTCAAGTTCGGCAAATTTTGTGTCCTTTAACCATGCTTTCAGTAAGATTTGACCATCTAATATACTGGGTTCGTGGGACAAGATGATTACTTTTAACTGGTCTATGGCCTTTTCAATATTGGTTTTGGGGTCTGCCAATCCTTCCACAATTATTCTTAATTCACTTGGTGACCATGGTCGATAAATAGGGACCGGAGCCCCTCCAGAGAGTGGACTGGGAAAAAGTCTTACTGGGTGTGCAGATGATGATGGCTCCAGGGCAACGGGCTCTGGTCCACGGGTAAGACTTCGTGTGCCACCTGCAGGGCCGTCACGGTATTGATTCCCTTGTGACTGACTTATATTTCCTGCAGCCGCACCTGTATTGTTGGGAGCGGGTGTTACCCCGTTTCCCTGTACTCCGGCCCGAGGATCGTCTCCTCCTTGGCCTGGAGCACCCCCCCGGGGATGAAACATACGGCGGTGGTCGATGGCTGTAGGGAGTCCAATCCTCATCCCAGTCCTCATCCTCATCTTTATCCCAACCCTTAGGAGCCCTAGGTGAGTGTGCCTTTGTCTCTTTAGCAACCATAACGGATGGGTGTTTGTTATGTCGAGGGCGATTCACCTGCTCTACCCGTTCATCCCCCTGCTTTCTCCCTCTAGTACACTGCTTGCTAACTCTTAGGCTCTTCTCGTGTCGTTCCTCAGCTTCCCTTTTCCAATCTCCAAACGCTGACCAATTCACTTTTTTTTTTCCCTCTTCTACCTGGGTCTCTGTCTATAAGGCATTCTTCTAGACAGGTTATTCTCTCTAAATTGAATGAACCATCGGGTGGAAATGGCCTGTTTTCACCCTTAGTCCATTTTACCCATTCTCTTAGGTGGTCAATTGAAGACTGACCACAATTCTGGAGCATAAAATGGGCTGGGGTCCCTTTTGGTGGTGGTTTACTTGCTCCAGCCCCCATTCTGGATGATTTAAGATTTTTCCACAGTTTCTGATCTCACAATCCTTTCGGCCAACCGAGTTCTCTACGCCCACTTCTCCTGGCCGTTACGTGGCCTGAAAAGGCTCTTAATTCGGGCTCAGCCTGGGTGTGTGAGATATGTTGGCACGAACCAATCGTAGTTGATCAATCAGTTACTGTTACTTTTCCTAATCAATCCTTGTGTTTTTTTTTTCCCGAATCACAACTTTCCCTAGTGACTCTTCCCGTTTCTCTAATGGTAATGACTCACAAAGGTATTGCACACGACAGTAATACAAGGACAACAAACAATATTCCCGCGAGTACACAAATCATAACCTCTAAACAAATTCTCAGTCTGCGTTGTACGCCACTACAGACCGAGTCCTTAACTTATCCTAATAAAAACTGATAAAACTTAAGGTTCCGTACCCAAACTCTTTGATCGATTGCGCTTTCTTTTTTTTTATAGTCTTATCACATAAGAACCCCTTCCGAATTAAAAACAGTAAAAATCTTATCACATAAGAACCTTCGATCGATTAGCGCTTTCTTTTTTCTCTTTTTTTTTTAATAGTCTTATCACATAAGAACCCCTTCTGAATTAAAAACAATAAAAATCTTATCACATAAGAACCTGGAACCCTTTTCGATCGACTAGCGCTCCCTTACCTACTGAAACCTTCCCCGGGCTGTCTCGAGATTTTTTTTCCAGAACCTGTTCTCTTCTGCTGGCGAGCTGAGAAAGAAATGGTTATAAAAAAAAAATACCTTTAACTTTTAAATGCCGAGTCTTGTAGATGCAGTACCTCCGCTGTGGACAATAGATTACATATGCGATTCAACAGTGAAGAAACCTCTTGTGAGCAAAAGGCTCACCTTGTTTGGCCACTGAAGCCTTTCACTGGAGAGGCACTATGCCCGTATCCGTTTTACTCACAGGACAGAGAGTATGCATCTCGGTGGAACCTCCAAGTTATAACTGTCGAAATCTCGACCTCCGAAAAGAATGACTCCGACACTTACAGCTCCGGTAGAAGATTCTTTAATTTACTTGCTAGCAAGGGGTAGGTCACACTCAGTCAAGGGCTAAGTGAACACCTCCGAAATGGTTCAGTTTAACAAGATATTTATACAGTAAAACCAAAGTTCTGGCCTCTCCCTGTGTATTGCTCTGTCTCACAGTCAGTGAATACAGATAAAGAGTTAATTACTATATCCTGGTCCTGACATGGTATCCAGATATTTCCTTTTGTCAGGGTAATCAGGAAGCCAAACGGCCATTACTCCATGAGTCATAGGTAATGGGCTATCACCTGTCTTGTATTGTGTCAGGATTGTTCCAATTTCCTGGTCAGTTTATCTGTTTGCATCAAATGGATGAGGTCTCGGAAAGAGATAATGGCTAGAAGATAAGGGTGGGGTGACATGGAACTCCTGTAGTGTAGACAATAGGAGAGCACCATGGGGGGTTACTTGTCTCAGCATGACTTGTCTCCTAGCTGTCTGATGGCCATCAGCCATCTAACAGCAGGTTTAGCTGTTTATGCAAGCTGACTGCTAAAATGCAGAAAGTTCTGGAAGGGCCAGGACTCCATTTTAATCAAAAGGCACACAAATACCGTATGGTATCAGCTTAGATAAAAATACTTTCCACAGGGGGTAGTGCTGGACAGGCTAATGGGACTCAAGGTAGACAAGTCCCCTGGTCCTGATGAAATGCATCCCAGGGTATTAAAAGAGATGGCGGAAGTTATAGCAGATGCATTCGTTATAATTTACCAAAATTCTCTGGACTCTGGGGAGGTACCATCGAATTGGAAAGCAGCTAATGTTAACGCCTCTGTTTAAAAAAGGGGGCAGACAAAAGGCAGGTAACTATAGGCCAGTTAGTTTAACATCTGTAGTGGGGTAAATGCTTGAAACTATCATTAAGGAAGAAATAGCGGGACATCTAGATAGGAATAGTGCAATCAAGCAGACGCAGCGTGGATTCATGAAGGGGAAATCATGTTTAAATAATTTACTGGAATTCTTTGAGGATATAACGAGCATTGTGGATAGAGGTGTACCGATGGATGTGGTGTATTTAGATTTTCAAAAGGCATTCGATAAGGTGCCACACAAAAGGTTACTGCAGAAGATAAAGGTACGCGGGGTCAGTGGAAATGTATTAGCATGCATAGAGAATTGGCTGGCTAACAGAAAGCACAGAGTTGGGATAAATGGGTCCTTTTCGGGTTGGAAATCGGTGATTAGTGGTGTGCCACAGGGATCGGTGCTGGGACCACAACTGTCTACAATATACATAGATGACCTGGAAGAGGGGACAGAGTGTAGTGTAACAAAATTTGCGGATGACACAAAGATTAGTGGGAAAGCGGGTTGTGCAGAGGACACAGAGAGGCTACAAAGAGATTCAGATAGGTTAAGCGAATGGGCTAAGGTTTGGCAGATGGAATACAATGTCGGAAAGTGTGAGGTCATCCACCTTGGGAAAAAAAACAAAAAAAGGGAATACTATTTGAATGGGGAGAAATCACAACATGCTGCGGTGCAGAGGGACCTGGGGGTCCTTGTGCATGAAACTCTTTTTGGAGTTTATCTGAAAAACATAAAACATTAATCCGTGCCACCTGACCTGGATGACACACCAGACATCCCAAAAAGTTAGTTTGCAGGTGCAGCAGGTAATCAGGAAGGCGAATGGAATGTTGGCCTTCATTGCGAGAGGGATGGAGTACAAAAGCAGGGAGGTCCTTCTGCAACTGTATAGGGTATTGGTAAGGCCGCACCTGGAGTACTGCGTGCAGTTTTGGTCGCCTTACTTAAGGAAGGATATACTGGCTTTGGAGGGGGTACAGAGACAATTCACTCGGTTGATTCCGGAGATGAGGGGGTTACCTTATGATGATAGATTGAGTAGACTGGTTCTTTACTCGTTGGAGTTCAGAAGGATGAGGGGTGATCTTATAGAAACATTTAAAATAATGAAAGGGATAGACAAGATAGAGGCAGAGAGGTTGTTTCCACTGGTCGGGGAGACTAGAACTAGGGGGCACAGCCTCAAAATACGGGGGAGACAATTTTAAACTGAGTTGAGAAGGAATTTCTTCTCCCAGAGGGTTGTGAATCTGTGGAATTCTCTGCCCAAGGAAGCAGTTGAGGCTAGCTCATTGAATGTATTCAAGTCACAGATAGATAGATTTTTAACTAATAAGGGAATTAAGGGTTATGGGGAGCGGACGGGTAAGTGGAGCTGAGTCCATGGCCAGATTAGCCATGATCTTGTTGAATGGCGGAGCAGGCTCGAGGGGCTAGATGGCCTACTCCTGTTCCTAATTCTTATGTTCTTATGTTCTTATGTTCTATCAGCCACTGAGAAAGTCATCGCTAGAGTCGTCCTCAACCGTCTTCTCCCTGTGGCCGAGGAGCTCCTCCTGGAGTCACAATGCGGATTTCGGCCCCTACGGGGCAAAATGCACATGATTTCTGCAGCGCAACAGCTGCAGGAAAAATAAAGGGAACAGTGCCAGCCCTTATAAATGGCCTTCTTCGAACTTATAAAAGTCTTTGACACTGTCAACCGTGAGGGTCTAATGAGCATCCTTCTCCGTTTCGGATGCCCCCAAAAGTTCATCAACATCCTCCGCCTGCTCCATGACAACTTGCAGGCCGTGATCCTTACCAATGGATCCATTACAAACCAAATCCACATCCGGACCGGGGTCAAATAGGTCTGCGTCCTCGCCCCAACCCTCTTAATCTTCATCGCTGCCATGCTCCATCTCACAGTCAACAAGCCCCCGGCTGGAGTGGAACTAAACTACAGAACCAGTGGAAATCTGTTCAACCTTTGCCGTATCCAGGCCCGGTCCAAGACCACCCCAACCTCTGTCGTCGAGCTACAGTACGCGGACGGCGCCTGCTCCCTCAGCACTGCACTGGAGTGTCAGCCTAGATTTTCTTTGTGCTCAAAGTTTCTGGAGTGTGATTTGAAGCCTCAACCTTCTGACTCATAGCGGGAATGGTACCCATTGACATTACATACCAAAAATTGGAAAATGTTCAGTTCCCCAGCAATGATATCATTCATTTTGTTGAGCAAAATACTTTGCTAAATAGAAATAAATTCAATGGGAAAAGAAGAAAGGACGCAGTACAAATGTGTTTTTTGTTCAGTCACTATCTGGCCTGGTTTTCATAGCTGCATAATCGCAATATTAACTCAATACAGTACAGCCAGCCGGAGCTTTTGATTTCCTCATTTGTCTCCAGGCAACAGGGCACATAAGATAAACATGATGGCTAGAAACATATGTGACAGGATTCAAGACGTTTGAAGTCTGCGCCAGTGTAAACAGTACATCCCACACAATGCCGAAATCGAAGTTGTCAGACTCCCAACGTAAATGCAGTGGTAGATTTGGTTCTAATTAGCACAGCACAAATTTAATTAAATTGAAACAGAAAGGAAATATTGTGGCCAGGAGCCAAGATTGAGAAGTCTGACTCATCTTTATCTACACTCCAACAAGCGCGTATGATGTTCTTTCAACACAAACATCTATGAGTAATAAATACTGTTAGCTGAATATAGTCTACTGGTCCAGCTCAAAGGTCTCTGCCAAAGGACTTCTTATGTATTTTATCAATAAATCAATACAGTAATACCAATAGAGTTGTGTAAAGGTGCAAGTCTTCCTAACGTTAGAACATTTATAATGGAGGTAAGTTGATCTGAAAGCAAAGGCTGGTTTCCATAAGCAAAGTAACATAGTGATGTGATCGCACCTTTTGGTAATAATAACATCTAGGCTCAACTCACTCAACAACAACAACTTGTATTTATATTGCGCCTTTAACATAGTGATACGTCCCAAGCTGCGTAACAGGAGCGTTATCAAACGATACCGAGCCACATAAGGAGATATTAAGGCAGATGCTTGATCAAAGAGGTAGGTTTTAAGCATCTTAAAGGAGGCAGCGAGGCAGAGAGCTTTAGGTCGGGAATTCCAGAACTTAGGACCTTGGCAGCTGAAGTCATGGCCACCAATGGTGGAGCGATTAAAGTCGGGAATGCTCAAGAGGCCAGAATTGGAGGAACGCAGATATCTCGGAGGGTTCTTGGGCTGGAGGAGATTGCGGAGTTAGGGAGGGATTTGAAAACAAGGATAAGAATTTTAAAATCAAAGCGTTGTTTACCCAGGAGCCAATGTTGGTCAGCGAGAACAGGGGTGATGGGTGAATGGGTCTTGGTGCGAGTTAGGACACGGGCAGCCGAGTTTTAGATGACCCCAAGTTTATGGAGGGTGGAAGATGGGAGGCCTGCCAGGAGTGCATTGGAATAGTCAAGTCTCAAGATGATAAAGGCATGGATGAGGGTTTCAGCAGCAGATGAACTGAGACAGGGGCGGAGTAGGGTGATGTTACAGAGGTGGAAATAGGCAGTCTTAGTGATGGCGTGGATATGTGGTTGGAAGCTCATCTCATGGTCAATTATGACCATGAGAACAGTCTGGTTCAGCGTAAGACAGTTGCCGGGGAGAGGGATGGAGTCGGGCTTGTGGTGGGGACCAGAAACTATGGCCCAGAATTTGCGTCAGTAGTGAAGCGAAGGTGTTCACTGCTGGCCCCGAAGTACGCTCCGCACAAGGATCTCACACACAAATCTGTGTCGAAAATGTTGGGTTTTCTGACCTTCAATTTAAATCAATGAACTGTAGTGGGGATCCTCTTGTGCGAACTGCTGTGACATCAACAAGCTGTCGAAGCAATACACAGAATTCTCACTGACAGCGAACAAGGAAGTGAGTTAGCTCTTAAAATTCTAACTTTTTAAAATCGTTAATAAGCACAAAAAAATATTGAGGCTCTCAAATGGGGAAAAGGCAAAAAACTATTTTAAAAATGTAAACTTTTTTTCAAAAGTTTCTTAAAAATATAAATTTTTATTAAAATGGACAAATTTCACACTGCACAAAATTAAAATTAGTTTTCCAGGCCCTTAATATTTGTTTAACAGTAATAATGCTGTCAAAACCCCAGGTACACCTAATCCCTTTGGATCTAACTTTTAGTGGGGAATTTAACAGTGTACTTACTGTGGAAGAGCCAATGTTTTCGTCAGTTTTCCTGATTTGGCTGATTACACAGATTGCCGGCTCTGTGAGCAGGCGTGAGTAGAGGGTGGAGACACAGCGTAGCCTGTTTCAGAGCTGTCAATGACTAACTGCAACTTCAGGATTTCGGAATGCACGTGCGGCAAATCCCAAAGTTGCGGTCATTTTCAAAGGCGGAATGCCGCCGAACACTGCCAGTTCACTGTCATCCCGACCGCAAATTCCATGCAGAAATTTCTGTTCATCCAGTACTGGATTTAGAGACAGTAGAGGATTCGAAAGATCCTACTGAAAGATTAACTATAGCCTTCATCCTTCAAACTGTTACACTGAAAATGCTGGTCATCTGCTACTGAAGGTAGTTGAATGATATACTAAATGTTGATGCTCCTGATTAAAAAATGGACCCCATAGTGCCATTTATACCAATCAAATACCTGAGCTGCCCTCCTGTGATTGATCCACCTGGACACAATTACATTTCCTTTCATTATAAATTCTTATACTTAAAGGACTATTAGTGCTCAATTTTCCCCAATGCTGTTTTTTGACATATTTCAACAGTTACACCAGTTTTATTTGGCCCCAAGTATGCCAAAAAAATAACTTGCAAGTTTCCCCGTTCTAATTTTTGAAATTGACGCCGGGCAGTCTGTTCTTTAGCCTTGGGGAATGGAGCCTAATGTCTGTGCCGAAAAAACGATGCTCCCCTTTTGCGCACGCGCGAAAAAGAAATGACGTTTTTTACAGGACTACGATGGGCGCACATGCCCAGTACACCTCCTGGTCTGCATTCGGCCATTTTTAAAGAGCCAGTTGTGTGTGAGAACTTTAATTCTCATTGGAAAAATCGGAGCTGCAATATGCAACGCGGCTCAAGGACCAAAAATTTCCCACAAAACGAAGTGGAGGCACTAGTTACTGTAATTGAGGCCAGATGCCATGAGCTGGACACCAGCAGAGGTCATATAAAAGTTTCACCAAAAGAAATGAAGAAACATTGGAACCAACTTGCAGAAGATTACTGTGTAATTGTGACCACCCCGAGATCTGGAGGCCAGTGCAAAAAAAGTGGCAGGACCTTGGTCAAGTAGTTAGTGTAAGTAATCTTTTCATTTATTCACTGGAATTGCAATTGTAAATGTAAGCATCTGTATATGTCCCATCCAGCAGAAACACACCCTCTCTAAAAAGTTATATTTTCAACTTTGCAGAGGAAGATGGCACACAACAAAAGAAAGAGAACTCGAACAGGAGGAGGCCCGGCAAATCTGCACCCACTGACACCCTTGGAAGAGAGGGTCGCTGCTTTGATGGGCCCTGCCTGGAGAAAAGCAACCACCACTGCACAAGCTGGGCCCACACTCAAGGGAGAGGGTAAGTCCTGCAAATTCCACATTCTGGCTTTGCTAAAAGTTAAGTACTGCGCGGGCTAGCCATGCTTCGGTTCATGGGGATGTCTCCATCAGCTATGCTTCGGTTGATGCAATGTGCTAACATTCATCGTGGTCCTTCCAATGAGCCTGCTGCCTGCCCTGTGTGAGCCTACTCATGCCAGCCTGCCCCCTCCTCTGCTGCTAACCATTTGTCTGTTCTGTTATATTTTGCAGAACTTGAGGCCAACCCTGACAAGGCTTAAGCCGATGTGGAAGAAGATTCAGACGTGGACGAGCCTGAAGAGGAGAACATCTTCCTAATCCAACCCTATAGACCAAGAGCATGGGAGTGAGTGGGAGGGGGAGGAGCAGTGGTAGGGGGAGGGGGAGGGGGAGGATGAAGCCCTCACTCTGGAGGAGATGCTGGTGCCGGCCATTGAGGTGCCAGCCGCTTTCCTGAATGGTATAAATGTTGGGACATTCCATGCTTTCACACAGTCCGAGGCTGCGGGTTCCAGTGGGATGCAGCGAAGCACACCCTGGATGAGGAGAGGAAGGAGAACTCAACAGCGCTCTCCTAAGGTGCAGGATGTAACAGATGTGGTTCAGATGATGGCAATGAGTGCGGAGAGCGTTGACCTTACGTGATCACTCCTGGACACCATCAGTGGGGTGGGTGATGAGATATCAGGACTGTCGGGAGAAGTAACAACACTCTCACGAGAAATGGGAACACTGTCTGGGCACATGAGGGAGGGAATGTCGCAGGTAGCTGATACACTGTCGGTGAACATCAGGGTGGGAATATTCGAGTAGTTGAGACACTGTCGGGGCACATGAGGGAGGGAATGTCGGAGTTAGCTGCTGCAATAAGGGAACATGCCCAGACCCCGCGGCCATTGCCACTACCACTCCAATCCCCAGACCAAGCCGGGCCTTCCACATTACCGCCTGCTCACGCCCCCCATCAAGAAGTGAGCATTACCCGAGATGCTCAAAAGAATAAGCTTGGTATCAACCCGAGAAATGCTGCACCACAGCCTGCGGGCAGGGATGGAGTCACCAAGACCAAGCGCAACGGGCGGTCTTAGAATAAGGTGGAAGTGAGATGGGTGCAGCCTTTCTTTGCTGCTGTTGTTATTATTATTATTGTTGTTACTGTTGTAACTGTTCTCAAATTAAAAGTTTTTTGTAAGTGATGTAAATTTACAAGTTTAAAAGCTTGTAAGTGATCTTAAAGATTTAAGTGATCTTAGAATTTGTAAGTGATGTTAAAGTTTGTAAGTGATCTTAACTGAAACCTTTAAAGTTTGATACAAGAATATTTTTATTAAAGTTAAATTAAGTACAAACAATGTTAAACTTTTGAATAAAATATATTTTAAATTATAACTGAATGATTTATATTATTTCTTCCATTATTAACACAACTTCTTGAAGTAAAGAAGAATCATTTCCATTATTTGTTCCATTAACACAACACAACATTACAGGACCAAACAGTAAACATGGTCCATTTGGAATAGTTGCCGCTGGGCCTTCAGGCAGCAAAGCGTTCACGGATGAGCAGCTGGCACAAGGCTCGAGCAATCGTTAAAAGGGCACGATGGCCAGCCCTCCTCCACTGTCGTGCTCCGGGTTCAGGTAGTTGCATGGCTTCCTCCTCTTCCTCCTCCTTCTCATTATCTGCATCTTCCTCCTCATCATCAGCCACTCTCAACTCAGATGGGCCTTCTGCTACCAGCTGCTGCTGCCTCATGATGGCTAAGTTGTGCAGCATGCAGCAGACAACAGTGAACTGACTGACAAACTCAGGGGAGTATTGCAAGTAACCTATGGAATGGTCCAGACATCGGAAACACTGCTTCAAGGTGCCAATGTTCCTCTCTATTATGCTGCAAGTTGCAATGTGCGACATGTTGTATTCCCGCTCAGCTTCCATCCGGGTTACATGTAGGGGCATCATGAGCCAGGTGGCGAGTCCGTACTCTTTGTCTCCCAGCAGCCAGCTCTGCCCTTCTGGCTGCTGCTGAAATATGGCAGATATAACGCTCTCGCGTAGGATGAATGTATCATGGGTGCTCCCAGGGTATAGAAACATAGAAACATACAAACATAGAAAATAGGTGCAGGAGTAGGCCATTCGGCCCTTCTAGCCTGCACCGCCATTCAATGAGTTCATGGCTGAACATGCAACTTCAGTACCCCATTCCTGCTTTCTCACCATACCCCTTGATTCCCCGAGTAGTAAGGACTTCATCTAACTCCTTTTTGAATATATTTAGTGAATTGGCCTCAACAACTTTCTGTGGTAGAGAATTCCACAGGTTCACCACTCTCTGGGTGAAGAAATTCCTCCTCATCTCGGTCCTAAATGGCTTCCCCCTTATCCTTAGACTGTGTCCCCTGGTTCTGGACTTTCCCAACATTGGGAACATTCTTCCTGCATCTAACCTGTCTAACCCCGTCAGAATTTTAAACGTTTCTATGAGCTCCCCTCTCATTCTTCTGAACTCCAGTGAATACAAGCCCAGTTGATCCAGTCTTTCTTGATAGGTCAGTCCCGCCATCCCGGGAATCAGTCTGGTGAACCTTCGCTGCACTCCCTCAATAGCAAGAATGTCCTTCCTCAGGTTAGGAGACCAAAACTGTACACAATACTCCAGGTGTGGCCTCACCAAGGCCCTGTACAATTGTAGCAACACCTCCCTGCCCCTGTACTCAAATCCCCTCGCTATGAAGGCCAACATGCCATTTGCTTTCTTAACCGCCTGCTGTACCTGCATGCCAACCTTCAATGACTGATGTACCATGACACCCAGGTCTCTTTGCACCTCCCCTTTTCCTAATCTGTCACCATTCAGATAATAGTCTGTCTCTCTGTTTTTACCACCAAAGTGGATAACCTCACATTTATCCACATTATACTTCATCTGCCATGCATTTTCCCACTCACCTAACCTATCCAAGTCGCTCTGCAGCCTCATAGCATCCTCCTCGCAGCTCACACTGCCACCCAACTTAGTGTCATCCGCAAATTTGGAGATACTACATTTAATCCCCTCGTCTAAATCATTAATGTACAGTGTAAACAGCTGGGGCCCTAGCACAGAACCTTGCGGTACCCCACTAGTCACTGCCTGTCATTCTGAAAAGTCCCCATTTACTCCTACTCTTTGCTTCCTGTCTGACAACCAGTTCTCAATCCATGTCAGCACACTACCCCCAATCCCATGTGCTTTAACTTTGCACATTAATCTCGCATCAACTGACATGATGCGATGCATGTTGTCACAGACGAGCTGCACATTCACAGAGTGGAAGTCTTTTCTGTTCCTGTACATCTCGGAATCCTCCAAAGGTGCTTGCAAGGTGATGTGGGTACAATCAATGCAGCCCTGTAACTTGGGGAAGCCAGCAATCCTGGAGAAGCCCACAGCCCCGTCATGCATTGCCTGGGTGGTCAAGGGAATCTTTATGTAGTCATTCCTCAAGGCATATAGTGCAGCAGTCACCTGCCGAATGCAGATATGTGTTGCGTGTTGAGAAATGGTGCATACATCCCCAGTTGTGGCCTGGAATGATTCAGATGCATAAAATGAAAGTGCAGCTGTAACCTTCAACTGACAAAGCAGTCGTCCTGACGCTTCTAGGGTGCAGGTCTGCTTTTAGTAACTCACAGATCTCGGTTCCAACTTCTTTGCAGAAACGCAGCCTTCTCATATAGTCTGCATCATCCAGGTGCAGGTATGAACGCCTGTCTCGATATACACGACGTGGGTAAGGCCTCCTACTCATCATCCTATATGCTCTGATGTTCCTCATGTGATGATGTCTAATCAATCTTCTCCGCTGCGCAATCATGCAGAAGCCTTGCACAAGATATGGCATTGTCAATATTACCTCCATAATTTAATTGTGGCTTTGCAAGAAGCTCAAAACAGCAGAAGACAGCATTCACACCTTTTTTCCTCTCTCTCTCCCCAAGGTCGACGCCCAAGTACACCCTTCTCTGCGCATGCACAATAGGCTTGCTTAGAATGGGAAGTTAGGCATTCAACAAAGAAACAAAGTCTAATGCAATTCTTTAATTTTTGATTTTTTTTCAAAGTACCACCTCACCACCGAACGTCTCCTCACCAGGCGCAAGGGTCGGCCGGTAGAACCACTCCCTCGCCTGGACACAGGGGCTCGGCATCCACCCCGTGCCCCCACCCCAGCTTCTTTTGAAGCTGCTGTATAGCCTAAGGGTTCTCATCCCTTCAGTTCGGCTTCCACAGCACTGCACCTCTCCCCCCCCTCCCCCAGGCTTTTTTTGAAGCAGAGCCTCGAGCCCCTGTGTCCAGGCGAGGTAGCGAATCTGCTGGCCGACGCTCAGACCCTCAAGCCCGGTGAGGAGACGCTCGGTAGTGGCGTGGTACTTTGAAAAAAATCAAACATTGAAGCATTGCTTTAGACTTCCATCTTCTCCCTTTGACTTTGAAAAAATTAAGCTTCATGAAGCATCTTCTTTGCCTTCGTGACTCCCTCCAAAACATTGCTTAAAAACAATGGTATCTTTCTGCGCCGATTTTTTAATGTGCGCTGGTTTTTCTTAAGTGCCCAGAAGGGTTTTTGGGAGTGGTCACATACGCCGTGCTAGGAAAAATGTAAGTTGGCCAAACTTGCATAAATGTGAAAAACTGGCGCAGACATCAGGTTACGTAAAAAAATACTAACGTTAAAAAATTGTAACTGAGTTACGCTGGCGCCGAAACTTTGGGGAAACTTGAATATTTTAATTTACGCCAAAAAAAGCAGCGCAAGCCAAAAAAACGGTGAGATAACTGGGGGAAATTGAGCCCATTGTTATGCAGGTCAGAATACTGTGAGAAAATCAGATCAGGACTCGACTATATCCCTTTGCCTGGATGTGTATAGTGGACTCTAGAATAACAATTATACAGAACTAAATCCAGGAGACATTTGCTCCAGTTAGAGCAGATAAATTTTATAAAATTATGAATCATACCAATGAATAAATCATAGGAGGATAGTTAAGTAGATGATTGCTATAAAAACCAACCACACTACAGTCTTCACTTTTCAGCTCCAACTCAAAACTCAAGCAGCTCGACACCATTCAAGACAAAGCAGCCCGTTTGGTTGCCACCCATCCACCACCTTAAACATTCACTCCCTCCACCACCGGCGCACCGTGGCTGCAGTGTGTACCATCTACAAGATGCACTGCAGCAACTCACCAAGGCTTCTTTGACAGCACCTCCCAAACCCGTGATCTCTACCACCTAGGACAAGGGCAGCAGGCATCTGGGAACACCACCACCTCCATGTTCCCCTCCAAGTCACGCACTATCCTGACTTGGAAATATATTGCCGTTCTTTCATTGTCACCAGATCAAAATCCTGGAACTCCCTCCCTAACAGTACTATGGGAGTACCTTCATCACACGGACTGCAGCGGTTCAAGAAGGCGGCTCACCACATTACAACAGTGACTACTTTCCAAAAGTATTTCATTGGCTGGAAAGCGCTTTGAGATATCCGATGGTCATGAAAGGCGCTATATAAATGCAAGTCTTTCTCTCTTTCTCTCTCTCTCGCTCTCTTTATCTCCCACTTTCTTTCTTTCACTCTTTCTCTCGCGCTTTCTCTCGCTCTTTCTCTCTCTCTAGGGCAATTAGGAACAGGCAATAAATGCTGGCCTTGCCAGCTACGTCCACATCCCAGGAATGAATAAATAATTGGAGTTATGTTATGTTAGCTTGTGAGATCATCTCACAAGCTAAAAAGTCCTGTCTTTAAACGTGGGCCAAAGCTGAGCTTTGAAACCTAATGACAGTCATGAAATCTTGTGCATTTTAACAAAACATCTGATTTTGAATTTTTTTGAGATGCTGAACGATGTTTCTGACAGTGTTTTGGGAAACTTCACGGTGGCCTCCAAATAATCACTGTTTCTGCATGTGCCAGCTTCTGTATAATAAGCTTTCCTCGTAAAACAGCACAGCGCCTTTCATTGTTATGATGTGTTAGCATGGCTGAGATTTTTTTAATATCGCCTTATATGGGAATCTTACGGAATTTTAACAATTATGCTTTCATCGTTGAAATTGAGCATAAATTATGTATTATATGTTTGTAGCATGTTCCAGCATGTTTTATGGTGGAGTATGAGATGGAAAGATTATTTAAAGCATGAGTCAGTGCCAAGGGCTTTAATCAGTTGACAGTGCTCTATTGTAGTGTGAAACTCACTGGAACATTTATAATGACTACATAAGTAGATAGATAGTGGTGTTAGTGTAAGCTGTAGCAGTTTAGTTCATTGTTAGAAAATTGGCTTTTTTACACGTTAATTTCTGATTGCTCAATTTCACAGATCAGCAAAAAGCAATGGTCTACTAAATGGCACAATATGGCCAGAATCTTCCCAGCCCTGCGAGTGCAGGTTTGGAGGTGGGCCCGCTGTCAAAATGGCCCTGATTGACAGCAGGACGAGATCCCGCTCTGAACCCGTCTCTGTGTCAGTTTCTCAGCTGTCAGGTCTGCGTGCGGATAGCAGACCCGACACCAAACAGTGAGCCACTTCAATTAGATACTGTATAGGTAGTTTAGTTTAGTGCTATTTAAGAGGATTAAAAGCAGGCAACTTTTTGATGGGTTTGCCATATCTTGGGGAACACACCAGGTAAGTGGAGTTGGGTTCTCAGTGACTCTCTATTGCTTTGGCAAGTTGACCACTGCAGAAGTGGTATAAAAGCTACCATTTCACAGCTGACCATTTTCCAATGTCAGAAGATGAAGCCTTCAGGATTTGGAAGAGACTTTTGAGCTGTATGCAGTTTGGAAGTGTTTGCAGTGAACTCTATATTCACTGTCACCTCCTTGGAGCAACCTCTCTCACCATTGACAGATCGCTTCTGTCATTTCAACCTCACCTACCATCTATTCCAGCAGCATCAGTGCCCTTGACAAAATCTCATCTCGGTCCTCAGAATCCCACCATGGTCAGCCCCAACACCAACATCACTAAACACACCAGCATCACTAACTATAACACCAACCTTCTCCACAATCACCTGATGCTGCACAGGACACCGGACATCAGCACCTGACCACACTGCTGCCTAGGAGGCCAGGGATGGCCTCACCATGGCCACATTTACTTCACTTGACGCTATGCACCCTGGCTGCCACATGATGCGGCAAGTTGGTACCACCCCGCACCAACATAAATCATCCCTGCAATGCCCAAGCCGTTCCTTTCACACTCATCACCATTGTGCAGGGTACACTTACATCTCACCATTCATTAAGCCACTTCCAAAGGTGCACACAAATTTGTTCAATAATACAAAGTGCTGAAAATAAAGATTTCAATGTTTGACTACACATCAACATAAACTTTACATGAACATTGGCTAAAGGACCCAAGTGCCTGCACTGTGTGCTGTTAGTTGGTATGATTGGAGAAGGATGAGGGTGAGTGTGAGGGGTGGCTAATGAGATGGAGAAGTGATAATGTAGATAGAGAGAGAGGGATGGGTGGAAATGTAAGGTAAGTTGATATGAGTAAGGATGTGCAGAGGTAGAGTAGGGAAGGCAGAGTGATGGGGATGTGATGAGTAGCATAGCAGGATGAGGTTGAGTGTGGTTTTGCAGTAAGATTTTGTGATCTACTCAGATCATTGAAAGGTTTGCGCCATTGCAGCCAGGTCCTCTTGATGACATCACTGCTTGTGGCCTCCTGTGCAATGTGAAACCAGGCTGCGTTGGTGTCCTTGGGAGGTCTCGTCCGCCCATGGGAAGGGAAGAGAACATCCCTGTCTGCTGTGACTCCCTCCATAAGCATCTAGAGGGAGTGATAGGAGAGCCTGGGTACAGCCGTGCACCTTTGTGCAGTGCTTGTCAGTGTTTGCAGCACCTCAATGCTGTAGAACACTGAGAGAAGAACTGTCAAAGTAATATGCGCATGATCCCTTTAAGGAAACCGGCTGATGACACGTCATCAAATGAAATTATCAGACCGGCTTCCTGTTAATTGGTCGGGGACCCCGCATGGCGGGCTTAACAAGCCCAATCAGGAGAAGATTGCTGCGAAAGGGCGGGCTGGAGCCAGGAGCGCAACTCCTACATGCCACCGACCCCGGCCACCCTGGGCTCGCCGTGGCTGGCTAACTCACTCTCTAGGATCATACATGATGAACAGACAATTTGGGTCAGGCGTCACATGGCAGTTGAAGCCCTTTAAATTGAACCCCAGCATTACTCACGGAGGGGGAGTTGTGAAATTGGAGATGGCCCGGGGACGCAAAACAGTCAGACTCGCATTTGCTGCCCGTTACAGGACACGGCTGATGTTCAGTTCTTTCAAAGGCTATGTAACGGAATATTGGGCAGGGTGTATACAGGCGACATGCCTGTTTTGGGACCCCGCCCACGCCCAATTTCAGCCCCACTTTCTTTCGCAGGCGAATGGAGAAAGTTGTAAAAAATATATATATTTTAAACGTGTGCGGTAGGTAATGACACAAGATTACCAGCGTCAGACCGTTGAAAATAATAATTTTTTTAAAGAAAACCAGTAATGTAGATTGCAAACCCATTGGATTAAATATATTTTTGCTCAATGTTTTTGCAACAGGGTATCAAGAAATGTTTTTTATTTTTACAAAAGCCAGTGACTGTCCTGGATAAGTTCGATTTGACAGATATGGTGAAGTTTCTTGTAAGGCAGACGTGTATTGCCTTTATAATTTCTACGGCTACAGGGAGATCTGTATCAGTAAAAAGCAATCACTAAATGGCAGGATTTGTGTAACTTAAGAGCTTACCATCTGAAGAGGTGAATCGCTCAAATCTTACTGCAGTTTCTTTGCAACTGGATTGTTTTCACCGCAAGGCAAAAATTACTCTTGCAAATATGCTTGTCCTACTTAAACGACCTTCCTTCATCCTTCTTTTATTCAAATATTTTAACATCTTTGTCTTGTCTGCCACCTAGAGGACCTTCATAGATAATGGGTTTTAGTATCAGAGAAATGTTGTCTTCATTGGAGATTTTATTTCAGTTGATCCAACAATTTTTACAACTTCTACCCATGTGGGTCGGATAATATAGCTGTTGAACAGCACAGATACATGCACACCTGCTGAAACCAACAGATGGAACATAGGAACAGGAGTAGGCCATTCAGCCCCTCGAGCCTGCTCTGGCATTCAATATTATGGCTGGTCTGCGACCTAACTCCATATATCCTTCTTTGTCGCATATCTCTTAATATCTTTGGTTAACAGAAAGCTATTAATCTCTGATTTAAAATTAATAATTGATCTAGCATCAATTACCGTTTGCGGAAGAGTTCCAAACTTCTACCACCCTTTGGGCTCAATTTCCCCGAGCCCGTTTTCTCGTGTACTTGCCCGAGTTGCGCCGTTTCATTACGTCAGTAGAAGCTCCAGAAAAAACTCTTTGTACTTTTGCCGCTGTTTGGCCTCTACTCTGCAGCCACGCAGCGTGGCCAGTCACCTCGGGGGATGGAGCCTGCGTTCTGCGCTGAAAAATGTGTCGGGACATCTGCGCATACGCGGTGGAAAAAAGTGACGTTCCTGACATCTCTGAAATGCCGCGCATTCGCATAGCGCTCCAAGTTGGCAATCGGCCATTTTTAAAGAGCTACTTGTGTCTGCGTACCGGAAGGAGTGCTGTGTTTCTGTTGGTGGGCAGGAGTAAGATTGTGGGCCGGCATCAAAAGAATGGTCG
The DNA here is from genome assembly GCF_044704955.1 of Pristiophorus japonicus. Classification (NCBI taxonomy): domain Eukaryota; kingdom Metazoa; phylum Chordata; class Chondrichthyes; family Pristiophoridae; genus Pristiophorus; species Pristiophorus japonicus. The sequence continues at coordinate 192,593,634 of NC_091987.1, read as the reverse complement.
CTGGCAACAAGGTTAGTCATGGAGAAGCAGTTTCGGGAGGACCCTGTTCATTCCGGCCCCACAAGGAAAGTAAAACAAAGTTAAAAAACGTACCTGTTTGGGCTTCTTCTGGTTGAATTGCTGCCGCTATGTGACCTCCGATGCCAGCCAGTTTGTTCCTTCCCGCCCCTATTCCAGGCCGAGTGGCCTCCTCCCTCCCGGTCCCAGCACCTAACTACACCCCTCACACCCCTCCCCCAATTCTCTTTCTCCCCCCTTCTCTCTCTCTCCCCCCCCTTACCTTTCCTGCTGCTGCTGCTGTTTGGGGCTCTCGTATCAGACTGTTCAGCCATCAAAGAACTCACTTTGGGAGTGGAAGTAAGTCCTCCTCGATTCCGAGGGACTGCCTATGATGATTTTTGAGCATCTGCTGCACTTACCTGCGCTGATTTCTTTAACTCTCCGCAAGGGTTTTCTCGAGTGGCCGCATACGCTGGTCTAAGTAGAAATGGAGTAACTATTAGCTGGCCAAAGTTGCCTAAATGGCCAGAATTGGCGTAGGTGGCTGGTAACGCCGCCTTTTGAGCAAAAAAAAACTTACCTAAAAAAAACGTAACTAAGTCAGTTACGCTGGTGCAAATTGATTGGGGAAACTGGGGATTTTTAAGTTAAGCCAGAAAAAGCAGCCTACTCCAAAAAAAACAGAGCAAATACTGGGGCAAATTGAGCTCTTTGTATGTAGAACTGTTTCCTCAAATCACTCATGAAAGGTCTGGCTCTAATTTTTAGACTATGCCCTCTAATCCGAGAATCCATTCTACAGCCAGTCTAACAGGAATATGAGTCCATACCAGTCTGATTACAAAAACATATTTTTCTGATATTTAGAATTTTACAACACAGAAGGAGTCCATTCAGCTCATTGTGCCTGTGCCGGCTCTTTGAAAGAGCTATCCAATTGGTAACACTCCCCTGCCCTTTCCCCATAGCCCTGAAAATTTCTACCCTTCGAGTAATTATCCAATTCCCTTTTGAAAGTTACTATTGAATTTGCTTCCACTGCCCTTTCAAGCAGTGCATTCCAGGTCATAATAACTCGTTATGTAAAACAATTCTCCTCATCTTACCTCTGGATCTTTTGTCCTCCAGGAAATCTATGTCCTCCAGTCTTAAAAATGTGCTAACTCCAGCAATGACTTTACAGATCACTTTTTTTTTCTTGCGAAATGCAGCTGAAGTGCAAGAATCCTTCTGTAAAAACATTGGGATTAATACCCGGAGATGAATATTCATCAAGGGTGCCAGATATTGTATTATATTACTGACATAGGTATTTTGCTACATTTATATCAAGTATTATATTGGTTTGAATTCCTCTGATAGCTAAGCTAGCTAAGGTAGTGAACATGTGCGCTAAATAGACTAGGAGGCTCCCAGACTCAAACTCTGGTCTGTGCTCAGTTAGCACCAAGCAGCAGTAGGAGCACTCCACTTGGCTTCAGATGTAGATGGGAAAAATTGGTTATGGTTTCCCCCTCCTCATCACTATCTGTGCTGTTGAGACTGTGCATGTGTGTAAAAATACTGGGATTAATACCCTGAGAAGAATATTCATCAATGGTGCCAGATGAATCCTTAACCCCTTCACCATAACTCCTCATTAAGGAACCATCGAGGGTTTACCACCCAGTCTACGACGAATAGTGGATGCCTAAATTTGGCACACTGAGGTGTCTTATATCAATCAGTTCAGATTATGCTGTATTAGCATTTACACGACTAACTTCCCATAGAATCTGCACAAAGTAAAGAGTGAACAAATTAACCCCTTCTAGCCAGTTAACAAAAAAGAAGTCAAAACTAATAATATTATTGGCCTTATAATCATAGTTTGCTGCACTTAAACTTAAACATTGAGTCTATAAATAATTCCTGCCAATCGTTTATTGCCAAATGACAGACAAATCTATATAGGGGAACAATACCACCTAAGAGGCTTCGACTGCAAGACCAGGAAGGTTAGGTGTCCTAATCCCCCTGGACTCTTAATTGTAACAAGCTCGTGAAAAAAGTCTTTATGATCCACTGGAAATTAGGAATTAATTTATACAATTTACTAGGAATTATTGATTTTACTGATACAGTCAGAGAGAACCAATTCTAACATCTTTGTTGTTCACCCAGTTCACCATCAGTTGGATTGTGGTGATCTGTCTCTGCTGCATTAAAGGAATAAAACGCTGAATTGAGGTAGCCTTCCATTTTTGATAGCAGCACATGATAATCTATGAATATTGAATAGCATTTTGAGAATCATAGAATCATAGAAATTTACAGCACGGAAGGAGGCCATTTCAGCCCATCATGTCTGCGCCGGCCGACAAAGAGCTATCCAGCCTAATCCCACTTTCCAGCTCTTGGTCTGTAGCCCTGTAGGTTACGACACTTCAAGTGCATATCCAAGCCCTTTTTAAATGTGGTGAGGGTTTCTGCCTCTACCATCCTTTCAGGCAGTGAGTTCCAGAACCCCACCACCCTCTGGGTGAAAACATTTCCCATTAAATCCCCTCTAAACCTCCTACCAATTACTTTAATTCTATGACCCCTGGTTGTTGACCCCTCTGCTAAGGGAAATAGGTCCTTCCTATCCACTCTATCTAGGCCATCATAATTTTATACACCTCAACAAAGTCTCCCCCCAGCCTCCTCTGTTCCAAGGAAAACAAACCCAGCATATCCAATCTTTCCTCATAGCTAAAATTCTCCAATCCAGGCAACATCCTCGTAAATCTCCTCTGTACCCACTCTAGTGCAATCACATCTTTCCTGTAATGTGGTGACCAGAACTGCACACAGTACTCTAGCTGTGGCATAGCTAGTTTTTTATATACCGTATATACTCGCGTATCCTACGATCTCACGTATCATGCGACCCCTAAATTTTCGTCCCCAAAACATGATTTTATCAAATATCTCATGTATCATGCGAGTCACTTTTTTGAGATACCAGATGCCACTAGGCTAGGCTTTCAACAAGTTTAACAAGTACCCAACACGTAACAAGTACCCTAACACATAACAACGATCGAATACAGACCTTAACAACCGAATCATGAAACATCGAGTGGATTCTGTTGTGAAAGCTGTTCGCGAATCGAGCACCGATATAGCAATCATTCCAGCTGGCTTGACTAGCGTCGTTCAGCCACAGCCTCTACTGTGTTTGCGGGTATCTCGCGTATCATGCGACCCCCCAAATTTAGGTTACAATTTAGGTCTTCAAAAGTCGCATGATACGTGAGTATATACGGTAGTTCAAGCATAACCTCCCTACTCTTGTATTCTATGCCTCGGCTAATAAAGGCAAATATTCCGTATGCCTTCTTAACCACCTTATCTACCTGGCCTGCTACCTTCAGGGATCTGTGGACATGCATTCCAATGTCCCTTTCTTCCTCTACAATTCTCAGAATCCTAACATTTAATATGTATTCCCTTGCCTTATCAGACCTCCCCAAATGCATGACCTCATACTTCTCCGGATTGATTTCCATTTGCCACTGTTCTGCCCACCTGACCAATTCATTTTTAGCTTCCTACATTCTACAGCTTTCTTCTTCATTATCAACCACATAACCGATATTAGTATCATCTGCAAACTTCTTAATCATACCCCCTACATTCAAGTCTAAATCATTGATATATACCACAACTTCTTTCTTATATTCTGGAATAAGAAAGAAAGACTTGCATTTGTATAGTGCCTTTCACAACCACCAGACGTTTCAAAGCGCTTTACAGCCAATGAAGTACTTTTGGAGTGTAGTCATTGTTGTAATGTGGGAAACGCTGCAGCCAACTTGCACACAAACTCTCAAAAACAGCAATGTGATAATGACCAGCTAATCTGTTTTTTTTGTTATGTTGATTCAGGGATAAATATTGTCTAGGACACTGGGGATAACTACCCTGCTCTTCTTCGAAATAGTGCCAGGGATCTTTTACGTCCGAGAAGGCAGATGGAGCCTCGGTTTAAGTCTCATCCAAAAGATAGCACCTCCGACAGTGCAGCACTCCCTCAGCACTGCACTGCAGTATCAGCCTAGATTTATGTGCTCAAGTTCCTGGAGTGGGACTTGAACCCCCAACCTTCTGACTTAGAGGCAAGAGTGCTACCCACTGAGCCACAGATAACACAATAAAGTTAATTAAAAAAAAGTTTCTCATCCTGTGCCTGGTCCATCCAAACAACAAACTTGTGCTTGTCGAAGGTAGGTGGGGCTGGGAAAAGAGTATTGCCTCAGCTTGCCTTATATACTGGAAAAAGTCCATCTCGAAGTAAAGGGCTTCAGAAGATTCTCTGGGGCTAGATTAAAAAACAAGGTCTGAGGAAGTCGGTACCACGCCAGGTTTACAGCTGTAAAACAGGTGTCTGCGTCCAACGTGGCGAACGGCGCGTGCACACAGTTATTTCGCACTGGCAGAACAAGTGCAGAGTGCATGAGTAGGTGGCGAAGTGAATTGTGGTGGAGCGATTGTGAGAGAGTGAATGTAAACAGCAGGAGAGAGTATTGTAGGCAGTGAGGCTACAGGTAGTGAAGATGTGAGGAGAGAGTAAGAGAGCTGATAGGTAAGATTACTCTGGTGAAGTCATTGAACTTCTTTCGGCATTGCAGCCATGTCCTTGGAGTTAAGCTCCTGGCACTGACCTCATCAGTGACCTCTTCCTATTGACAGCAGAGGTGTTGCATGGGAGGCTTTTCTTCCCTTCAGGGGAATAGCATCTCCCTCCTCCTTTCCATCATCTGGACTAGGACCTCCACTGCTGCATTAGAGAACGTGGGTGCCCTCTCTGACCTCTCGCAGCCATTTCTCTCCTTAAAAGCATTCCCTGCTCTCTGCAGCCAGAGTGCACCTCCTCTTTAAGAGGTGCTGTCTGCCTTTAAGTGAGTTCCCAGTACTGCACTGGGAGTGTCAGCCTAGATTTTATGCTCATGTCCCTGGATTGGAAGTTGAACCATCAGTCTTCTAAGTCAAAGGCAAATGTGCTACCACTGAGCCACAGCTGGCACCGAGATACCCACCACCCTGTGAATTTTGAGGCCACTGTCACTCTCTTTATTTCAGCAACATATTTTCAAACTTACTGACTACTGACATCTCAGCCAGAACCTTCTCCAATAAACAATAATGCACCAAAATTTGCTGTAGCAGGGCATCTAACGGCACCTGCTGTTAGTTAGACTTCCCATGCAACCTTACGTTTTTTAATTGTTTTCTTGGCGAGTTGCTGAAAGTGTGAGCTGATAACGGCGCAGCGAGGACAAACCAGGCATCTGTGACCCGAGTGAACAAGGAAAACAACTGTGTATCTCCTTAACCAATTAGATTGAAGGATTGTGAAATAAACAGCGCCAGGACTGAGAAGGAAGTGTAGATTAGAGTGGGTGAATTCAATGCCTGAAGGAATGAGACTCCACACTTATCTTTGTCCACTATATCGGCAAGAGAGATTGATTGGCAGTAATTAACAATTGTCACGTTGTTAAGGTACTTAGACTTGAAATGACAAGACCTTCTGTAGTGAGCTTCGTTCGTATCTACCACGCAAATACAACAACTTCACGCCATTTAATGCATTTCAATTGTAACGTAGTCAGCAAGATGGCGTTTTCACAAAGTTAATGACGGAGCGATGCAACTCAGACATGAATATAGATAGACATAGAAACATAGAAAATAGGTGCAGGAGTAGGCCATTCGGCCCTTCGAGCTGCACCGCCATTCAATGAGTTCATGGCTGAACATGCAACTTCAGTATCCCATTCCTGCTTTCTCGCCATACCCCCTTGATCCCCCTAGTAGTAAGAACTACATCTAACTCCTTTGTACATTTGCATTTAACTGAATATCAGTCAGGCCAATGGCGTCCGCCATTCGTTATGCACAAATGGTACGGCAAATTAAGGCCTGACTGATATTCTGACAGCAAATTCTGGCTTAATATCACATACTTGTCTGGCTCCCTCTTCTGGAAGATTGTGAAACTATATAATGCAACTTGAAACACTTCATGCAAATCCAGTGATTCCCTCACAGCCACAGAGTCTTGCTAGACAGGTATTGGCTGTGCAGCCAATTCTCTGATCCATGCTTTTGTCGAGTAAGTTTGTATGAGGGAAAATCACTTACTAAGCCTGCACTCTAAGTGCACTCAAGAGTAAATAATAATTCTAATTTAAGCTTATCTCTAGCAAACACTAACAGAGGTGACCCATTATAACACATGATTTGAGAATGATATACCAGTCACAATATTATATGTCAAAGTCATTTCCTAATCATTTTGTTGACCGTATAATTCTTCAGAAATACAGGAAATCTCCTATTTCTTGGTAGAATCTGCCAAGTTGCGATGAATCTCTCTGTTCCGTTGAGAATATCTCAGTCTCAACGAACCCATCTTCATGCCTTGGACTGGCTTATGCCAAATAACTCAGCTGAACTTTCTGGCATTGAGATAACGTTACTTGTGATTCTGACCATCTGTTTCTGCATTTTAGGTGTCACCTTCTTGTATATTACAGTACATATTGACGCTGTATTTTGAGGGGATTGTTCACCTTGCTTATAGTTTTTCGCCCACATTTTGTGTCCTTAATCATAAATATTTGAACAACTCTTTATTCCTTTATCTTATTTGACTGTTTATCTGACTTTTAGACCAGATTGTTCTGCTTTATAATCCCTGATTATAATCGCTCAACTATTGGTGGCCATGCCTTCTGTTGCTTAGGCTCCAAGCTCTGGAACTCCCTGCCTAAACCTTTCCGCCGCTCTACCTCTCGTTCCTCCTTCAGGACACTCCTTAAAACCTACCTCTTTGACCAAGCTTTTTGTCACCTGCGCTAATTTCTACTTATGCGGCGCAATGTCAAATTTTTTATCTCATAATACTCCTGTGAAGCGCCTTGGGATGTTAAAGGCACTATATAAATAAAAGTTGTTGTTGTTTATTTTGCTCATATATGTTGAAGTGGTCCTTATTTTCCAATTGCATCAGGCTGTAATGGGTGTTCACCTGTGGACATGTGGAGTGGCAGAGCAGTTCGTCATAAATTTCCCACAGTTCCTGCCTCCATGACTTTACTTCAGCTTAGGCAGTGTTGATTGTCATTTTAAGCACCTTTCCGCTTCTCTATTGGACTTTGGCTAATATGACGTGATCCTCTTGTGATCCTCCTCGACTTCTCTATTTCTATTTCTAGAGATAGGCTGCCAATCAATATTTACTATAATCCCACTGAACCCCACAGCTACCTTTATTTCATTTCCTCCCACCCTGCTTCCTGTAAAGAATCTATTCCATTCTCCTAGTTTCTCCACCTCCGTTGCACTGTTCTGACAATGCCACCTTCCATACTTCCGATATGTATTCTTCCTTTTTCCACAACTGAGGATTCTCCTCCATCATGGTTGACCAAGCCCTACGCCGTGTCCATCCCATTTCCCGCATTTCTGCTGTCAACCCTTTCCCTCCCAGAACCATGATACAATTTCTCTTGCCTTTATCTTCCACTCTACCAGTCTCCACATTCAATGGATCACCCTCCATCATTTTCGCCACGTACAGCACAATGCCACCACCAAACACATCTTCCCCTTCCTCTCCCCTTCCAGCATTCCAAAGGGACCATTCCTTCCTCGACACCCTGATCCACTCTTCCATCACCCCCAACACCTGCTCCCCTTCCCACGGCACCTTCCTGTGCAAGCACAGGAGATGCCCTTTCACCTCCCACCGTACAGGTCCCCAAACATTCCTTCCAGATGAAACAGTGATTTACTTGGACTTCTTTCAATTTAGTATTCTGTATTCGCTGCTCATGATGCTGTCTCCTCTACATTGGGGAGACCAAATGCAGATTGGGTGACTGCTTTGCTGAACACCTTCGTTCAGTCCGCAAGTGTGACCCTGAGCTTCCAATCACTTGCCATTTTAATTATTCACCCCACTCCCATTCTGATCTCTCTGACCTTGGACTCCTACACTGTTCCAATGAAGCTCAACGTAAGCTTGAGGAACAACAGTAAAAGATCCTCTAGGAATGAGTGATCACAGTATGGTTGAATTTGTAATACAGATCGAGGGTGAGGAAGTAGTGTCTCATACGAGCGAACTATGCTTAAACAAAGGGGACTACAGTGGGATGAGGGCAGAGTTGACTAAAGTACACTGGGAACACAGACTAAACATTGGCACAATTGAGGAACAGTGGAGGACTTTTAAGGAGCTCTTTCATAGTGCTCAACAAAAATATATTCCAGTGAAAAAGAAGGGCGGTAAGAGAAGGGATAACCAGCCGTGGATAACCAAGGAAATAAAGGAGAGTATCAAATTAAAAACCAATGCGTATAAGGTGGCCAAGGTTAGTGGGAAACTAGAAGATTGGGAAAATTTGAAACAACAGCAAAGAATGACTAAGAAAGCAATAAAGAAAGGAAAGATAGATTACGAAAGTAAACTTGCGCAAAACATTAAAACAGATAGTAAAAGCTTTTACCGATATATAAAACGGAAAAGAGTGACTAAAGTAAATGTTGGTCCCTTAGAAGATGAGAATGGGGATTTAATGATGGGAAATATGGAAATGGCTGAGACCTTAAACAATTATTTTGCTTTGGTCTTCACAGTGGAAGACACAAAAACCATGCCAAAAATTGCTGGTCACGGGAATGTGGGAAGGGAGGACCTTGAGACAATCACTATCACTAGGGGGGTAGTGCTGGACAGGCTAATGGGACTCAAGGTAGACAAGTCACCTGGTCCTGATGAAATGCATCCCAGGGTATTAAAAGAGATAGCGGAAGTTATAGCAGATGCATTCGTTATAATCTACCAAAATTCTCTGGACTCTGGGGAGGTACCATCGAATTGGAAAGCAGCTAATGTTAATGCCTCTGTTTAAAAAAGGGGGCAGACAAAAGGCAGGTAACTATAGGCCGGTTAGTTTAACATCTGTAGTGGGGAAAATGCTTGAAGCTATCATTAAGGAAGAAATAGCGGGACATCTAGATAGGAATAGTGCAATCAAGCAGACGCAGCATGGATTCATGAAGGGGAAATCATGTTTAACTAATTTACTGGAATTCTTTGAGGATATAACGAGCATCGTGGATAGAGGTGTGCCGATGGATGTGGTGTATTTAGATTTCCAAAAGGCATTCGATAAGGTGCCACACAAAAGGTTACTGCAGAAGATAAAGGTACGTGGAGTCAGAGGAAATGTATTAGCATGGATCGAGAATTGGCTGGCGAACAGAAAGCAGAGAGTGGGGATAAATGGGTCCTTTTCGGGTGGGAAATCGGTGGTTAGTGGTGTGCCACAGGGATCGGTGCTGGGACCACAACTGTTTACAATATACATAAATGACCTGGAAGAGGGGACAGAGTGTAGTGTAAAAAAATTTGCAGATGACACAAAGATTAGTGGGAAAGCGGGTTGTGTAGAGGACACAGAGAGGCTGCAAAGAGATTTAGATAGGTTAAACGAATGGGTTAAAGGTTTGGCAGATGGAATACAATGTCGGAAAATGTGAGGTCATCCACCTTGGAAAAAAAACAGTAAAAGGGAATATTATTTGAATGGGGAGAAATTACAACATGCTGCGGCGCAGAGGGACCTGGGGGTCCTTGTGCATGAATCCCAAAAAGTTAGTTTGCAGGTGCAGCAGGTAATCAGGAAAGCGAATGGAATGTTGGCCTTCATTGCGAGAGGGATGGAGTACAAAAGCAGGGAGGTCCTGCTGCAACTGTACAGGGTATTGGTGAGGCCGCACCTGGAGTACTGCATGCAGTTTTGGTCACCTTACTTAAGGAAGGATATACTAGCTTTGGAGGGGGTACAGAGACGATTCACTCGGCTGATTCCGGAGATGAGGGGGTTACCTTATGATGATAGATTGAGTAGACTGGGTCTTTACTCGTTGGAGTTCAGAAGGATGAGGGGTGATCTTATAGAAACATTTAAAATAATGAAAGGGATAGACAAGATAGAGGCAGAGAGGTTGTTTCCACTGGTCGGGGAGACTAGAACTAGGGGGCACAGCCTCAAAATACGGGGGAGCCAATTTAAAACCGAGTTGAGAAGGAATTTCTTCTCCCAGAGGATTGTGAATCTGTGGAATTCTCTGCACAGGGAAGCAGTTGAGGCTAGCTCATTGAATGTATTCAAATCACAGATAGATAGATTTTTAACCAATAAGGGAATTAAGGGTTATGGGGAGCGGGCGGGTAAGTGGAGCTGAGTCCATGGCCAGATCAGCCATGATCTTGTTGAGTGGCGGAGCAGGCTCGAGGGGCTAGATGGCCTACTCCTGTTCCTAATTCTTATGTTCTTAACAGCTCATCTTTCACTTTACAACCTTCCGGACATCGAGTTCAACAATTTCAGATCATAACCTCTACATCCATTTTTTCAGACAGATGGTGTTGGTAATGATTCTACTGTTGCCATTTACAGCTCCTCTAGACCCATCTTTTATTTCTTTATTAGTTCCATTACCACCCCCTCTTGCCTTGCATCATTGTGCCTTTTGTCACTTTATCATTTCTGACTTCCACCCGATCACAGACCTTCATTTTTGTTCTTTCCTCCCCTTCCTCCTTTCCCTGCCTCTGCACTTTCTTAAAACCTGTTACATCTCTAATTTTTTCTAGTTTGACGTAACTTCACAGACCTGAAACGTTAACTCTGTTTCTTTTTTCACAGATGCTGCCTGACCTCCTGAGTATTTCCAGCACTTTCTGTGCTGTATTATTCTATAACCGATGATAGTTTTAGTGTAACAAGAGAGTAGAAGAGACAGTGCACAATGATGCAATCACTATAACCAAGGTACACCTGTCTGCTACCGAGGAGAGTGTGTATTCCAGATCATGAGGACTTTCTAGAATTATAGAATCATAGAATGGTTACAGCACAGAAGGAGGCCATTTGGCCCATCGAGCCCATGCTGGCTCTCTGCAAGAGCACTTCAGCTAGTCCCATTCCCCCGCCCTTTTCCCCATCGCCCCGCAAATGTTTTTTTCCTTCAGGTACTTATCCAACTCCCTTTTGAAAGCCACGATTGAGCCTGCCTCCACCACCCTTTCAGGCAGTGCAATCCAGATCCTAACCACTCGCTGCATAAGAAACTTTTCCAAATGTTGCCTTTGGTTCTTTTGCCAATCACCTTAAATCTGTGTCCTCTCGTTCTCGACCCTTCTGCCAACGGGAACAGTTTCTCTCTATCGACCCTGTCTAGACCCATCATAATTTTGAACACCTCTATCAAATCTCCTCTCAACCTTCTCTGCTCTAAGGAGAACAACCCCAGCTTCTCATCGATCCATGTAACTGAACTCCCTGGAACCATTCTCTTAAATCGTTTCTGCACCTTCTCTAAGGCCTTCACAGCCTTCCTATACTTCCAAGTTTTGTGTCATCTGCAAATTTTGAAATTGTGCTCTGTACACCCAAGTCCAAATCATTAATATATATCAAGAAAATCTGGGGTCCTGGTATCGACCCCTACGGAACACCACTGTATACCTTCCACCAGTCCGAAAAACAATCATTCTCTACTCTCTGTTTCCTGTCACTTAGCTTAACTGCCTAATGATCTCTTCTTTCTTTTAAATTTCTATATTTTTAAGATGTTTAGTTTTCTCCCTTAGCTATGTACCATCCTTGGATGAGCGAATGGGGAAATGACCCATTCCAAGGCTTCTGTTTATGCCATGGTTGGTCTAGCAGTTAGAAAGTGCACAGTGGTAATGACTTTCCTTCTGATTTCCCTTCCCTTCTATGAGGACACACTGGCTTCCATTCATTGCTTCCCCATGGTAACGTGGCGAACATCTGGAACTTGGCCAAGTAGGGAATTGAACCTGTGTCCCACTACCATGGCATTGCACGTTGATGCTGCAACATCCTGCTACTGAAAATCTTTTTGATTAAATATCAAATTGATTGAATGATTTATGATAATCCTTGTATGCAATCCTTTATAGTTCTCTTGTAGTCATATTTTGGGGATTTGTCGTTTGAATTATAAATCACGGCTTTAGACCATAGGCTAGCAAAGAGCAAATATTCAGACAGAAAACAGAGACATTAATGTTTTACCTGGCAGAGGTTCACTTGGCAATTCTTTTTCCCTAAATCTGCTGACTAATCTAGAAAGAAGAAGGATATATGAACTATGGGTGCAACTATATTAAGAGAATGGAAGCTTTTCCTATAGAGTATAGAAAAGGAGGGCTGAAGCAGACTGAATCCAAGACATTGAAAGATGTAATAGTAGCAAAAATAATCTATTCGTTCTCTGTTATTATTGCAAGTATATTGAAACCCTGAGCAAAGGAAAAGTAACCTGAGGAATGACCTTGGACATTGCTGATCGATTGATGCATGGGAACAATAAGAGAAACAAAAGAGTGTCAATTTTACTTCCACAACCCTTAGTGAAATGCTTTGGATTCTCATACCAAGTCCTTTCTATATTTGGCTTATAAATACATAGTTAGAACAGCGACTGTTGTCTGATCCGGATGTCATCAATTAGGTATCCCTAACATAAATGGATAAAATAAGGAACCACTCCAGCATTTTGTGACTCAAGTTGGGGTACATCATCAATGATCCCATCCTGTTATCAGGTTAAGTGCAACACTAAAATATTTTAAATTTCCTTGAGATTCTGGAAGCTGGTAGCACAGGGAGCTGGAATGCCCTCCATTTACCTTTAGTACCCGAGGTGGAAACCATCCCTGACTGTTCCCTCTCTAATGTCCAAGGAAAATTTCTTTAGGCAGACTCAACTGGTCCATGCTGCAAAACTGCCTATAATTCAAACTACATTGACCCTAACTTATCTGTATCATTCAGAGAGGTTCAGATGACTGTTGTGGGAGATGAAAATGCCACACTGCTACAGTCGCAACTGTCTTATAAAGTTTTGGTTAAAACACAGTGTTGGGGCAATTTGCCGTGAGCTTTATTTGCATTTTTGTCACATCGGACCTGGGATTTTTGCCACAGTTATTGAGTAGAAAAACTGAACTAATATTACAATCAACTGATTCATCCTGATTCTTACTGAAACACACAGTAAGACTGCTGCTTTGGCCAGTTGAAAAAAGCTTTGATTTTATATAGTGCCTTTGCACCTCTCTCAGAAACATATCATAGTACTTCACATACAATGAATTGCTTTGAAGTGAAGTGACTGTTGTTATGTAGGCAAATGTGGCATTGTTTTGTACAGCAAGCAATAATGGTTAATCCGTCTCTCGTGGTGAAAGTTAAGAGAGGACTTTTGGCCAGAACACCAGGAGAACTCTTTGATCTTTTTTGAATTGTGCTGTGGGATTTAAGCGATTACTTGAACTGCAGAACATGCAGAAAGGCATTAGTTTAACATCTTGTCCAAAGAACAGCGCCTCCAATAATGCAGTACTTAGTCAATATTGCCTAACATCTTAGCTAGTGTCAGCTGTGGCTCAGTGGATAGCACACTTGACACTGAGTCAGAAGGTTGCGGGTTCAAGTCCCACTCCATTGTCAGAGGTGCCGTCTTTCAGATGAAATGTTAAATGTCTGCTCTTGCAGATGGATGTAAAAGATCCCATGGCACTATTTCAAAGAAGAGCAGGAGCGTTGTCCCAGCCAATATTTATCCCTCAATCAACACAACAAAAACCCAGATTATCTGGTCATTCTCACATTGTTGATTGTGGGAGTTTGCTGTGTGCAAGTTGGCTGCTGCATTTCTCACATTACAGCAATGACTGCACTTTTGGGGGTGCTTCATTGGCTGTATAGCACTTTGAGATGTCTGCTGGTTGTGAGGTGCTATATAAATGTAAGTCTTTCTTTCATCAACAAAATACAATGATCAGTAAAACCGGGGCGAACCAATTGTTTTAGATGAGTATCTGAATGGCAATGCACTCTCATCAGTATTTGCAAACTTTCTCTTGACTTACATTTGCTAACTGGAGATAACATTTACTGCTTTTACTGCTGAATTTATTCTCTCGAACAAAGTATGATCAATCTGTTATATGCACAAACCAAGGAGCTGAAAAAGCTTTATTTGCCTTTTTCTGAAATTGATTCGATAAATCAGGTTAATTTATATTTCTGTAATTACTCCCAAGTGGTTTTGGCACTTAGCTGGGTAGGGTAGTAGCTGTTGCAGACTGAGGATAATTTCCTGTTTTTACACAAAAGCCAGTAATATTCTGAACTTAATTTGTCTTGCAATCTGCCAATATTTATGTCCATTAATATGGATACCATATTGTATATGTGATAAATTAGGAGAAAAAAAGCAAACACTGAAAATGCTGGAAAAATCAATTAAAAATGAGAAAATACTGGAAATATTATCATCATCATAGGCAGTCCCTTGGAATCGAGGAAGACTTGCTTCCACTCCTGAAGTGAGTTCTTTGGTGGCTGATCAGTCCGATATGAGAGCCACAGGCTCTGTCACAGGTGGGACAGACATTTGCCGAGGGATGGAATGGGACTGGTTTGCTGCACGTTCCTTCCGCTGCCTGCACTTGACCTCTGCACACCTTCGCCATTGAGATTCGAAGAGCTCAATGCCCTCCCGGACACACTTTCTCCACCTAGGGCAGTCTTCGGCCACGCACTTCTCGGTGTCAGTGGTGATGTCACACTTTACCAGGGAGGCTTAATGGGTGTCCCTGTAACATTTCCGCTGCCCACCTTTGGCTCATTTGCCATGAAGGAGCTCCGCATAGAGCATTTGCTTGGGGAGTCTTGTGTCTGGCATGCGAACTATGTGGCCTGCCCAGCGAAGCTGATCGAGTGTGGTCACTGCTTCAATGCTTGGGATGTTAGCCTGGATGAGGACACTCATGTTGGTATACCTGTCCTCCCAGTGGATTTGCAGGATCTTGCGGAGACATCGTTGGTGATATATCTCCAGCGACTTGAGGTGTCTCCTGTACATTGTTCATGCCTCTGATCCAAACAGGAAGGCGGGTATTGCTACAGCACTGTAGACCATGAACTTGGTGGTAGATTTGAGGGCCTCGTCTTCGAACACTCTTTTCCTCAGGTGGCCGAAGGCTGCACTGGCACAATGGAGGTGGTGTTGAATCTCTGCATAAAGAGGACCTGTCATCATCTCTAAGCAGAGAGGACAACTAATGTCATCCTGGGTGTGTAACTTATGTCATCCTGGGTGGCTGTCCCTGCATCTAACCTGTCCAATCCCATCAGAATTTTATATGTTTCTATGAGATCCCCTCTCATTCTTCTAAATTCTAGTGAATATAAGCCGATCCAGTCTTTCTTCATATGTCAGTCCTGCCATCCCAGGAATCAGTCTGGTGCACTTTCGCTGCACTCCCTCAATAGCAAGAATGTCCTTCCTCAGATTAGGAGACCAAAACTGTACACAATATTCAAGGTGTGGCCTCACCAAGGCCCTGTACAACTACAGCAAGACATCTCTGCTCCTATACTCAAATCCTCTCGCTATGAAGGCCAACATGCCATTTGCCTTCTTCACCGCCTGCTGTACCTGCATGACAACTTTCAATGACCGATGTATCATGACACCCAGGTCTCGTTGCACCTCCCCTTTTCCTAATCTGTCACCATTCAGATAATATTCTGCCTCCCTGTTTTTGCCACCAAAGTGGATAACCTCACATTTATCCACATTATGCTGCATTTGCCATGCATTTGCCCACTCACCTAACATGTCCAAGTCACCCTGCAGCCTCTTAGCATCCTCCTCACAGCTCACACTGCCACCCAGCTTAGTGTCACCTGCAAACTTCGTCCAAATCATTAATGTATATTGTAAATAGCTGGGGGCCCAGCACTGAACCTTGCAGTACACCACTAGTCACTGCCTGCCATTCTGAAAAGGACCCGTTTATTCCTACTCTTTGCTTCCTGTCTGCCAACCAGTTCTCTATCCACATCAATATATTGCCCCCAATACCATGTGCTTTAATTTTGCACACTAATCTCTTGTGTGGGACCTTGTCAAAAGCCTTTTGAAAGTCCAAATACACCACATCCACTGGTTCTCCCTTGTCCACTCTACTAGTTACATCCTCAAATAATTCTAGAAGATTTGTCAAGCATGATTTTCCATTCAGAAATCCATGCTGACTTGGACCGATGCTGTCACTGCTTTCCAAATGTGCTGCTTTTACGACTTTAATAATTGATTCCAACATTTTACCCACTACCGATGTCAGGCTAACCGGTCTATAATTCCCTGTTTTCTCTCTCCCTCCTTTTTTAAAAAGTGGGGTTACATTAGCGACCTTCAATCCATAGGAACTGATCCAGAGTCTATAGAATGTTGGAAAATGACCACCAATGCATCCACTATTTCTAGGGCCACTTCCTTAAGTACTCTGGGATGTAGCCTATCAGGCCTTGGGGATTTATCGGCCTTCAATCCCATCAATTTCCCGAACACAATTTACTGACTAATAAGGATTTCCTTCAGTTCCTCCTTCTTGCTAGACCCTCGGTCCCCTAGTATTTCCGGAAAGTTATTTAGTGAAGACAGAACCAAAGTATTTGTTCAATTAGTTTGCCATTTCTTTGTTCCCCATTATAAATTCACCTGATTCTGACTGCAAGGGACCTACACTTGTCTTCACTAATCGTTTTCTCTTTACATATCTACAGAAGCTTTTGCAGTCAGTTTTTATGTTCCCTGCAAGAATAATTTAACTTTTCTCTTTACAGATGCTGACTGGCCTGCTTATGTATTTCCAGCATTTTGTTTACAATTTAGAAAAAGCCATTCATATCAAACAACTTCTAAAATACTTACTAATTTACAAGTTTAAGCTAGTATTACATTTGCACAAAAGCAAAATACTGCGGGTGCTGGAAATCGGAAATAAAACAGCAAGTGTGAGTCAGGGTGCATCTGTGCATATCTGTGTAAATGTGCCTATCCATGCTCTTGAGTGGAATTGATAGCAGGTTTGTAAACACCGAGGACAGGGGAGCATTTGGCCTGGCAAATGATTCAGAAAAAAGGACTGGGGCAGCTCGAAGACTCATTTCATCACACAGATGCATAATTATTTTGCAAGATGCAGATGCAACTGCGCTGATGCATATATATATATTTTGGCAAGAGGCAAGGCGTCTCAAAAAGGCGATGAGGGATGTTTGCAGATGAACCAAGGAGCAAGTTTCCCTTTTTTGCAATGGGCTGGGACAAAGTTGCAATGATGCACAGAGGGGGCACGCGGGGCGCCGCAGGACCTGGAGCCCGCGGGCCGGCGGGCGCGCAGGCGCAGACACGCCCACAGCTTGGAGGGTGGCCAACGTTGGAGACGGGAACTCGCGCCGGCGCGCCCGCAGTAGCAGCATTGCTCCATCGCCTGACAGAACGGCTCACCTTACTTAACACATCTTCGGGAAGGCGGTGAAAGATATATCCACAGGATTACAATCAATCGCAGTAAATATATTGATTTTATTTAAAATAATAATAATAATAATAATTAAAATAGAACATGGCTTTCGCCAACCCGGCTCACATCATCCCTCAGCTGAAGCTGGAGGACGCGGCGGAGGACAGTTTATTCAAGAACATCTCGCTGAGGTCTGCGCAGCAGGTCCAACATCTGAGGAGTAAAGCGCCTTTCCCGGCCGGCCTGAGGCACCCTAGGTAGGACACATAGCGGGAGAGGGAGAGGGAGATGGCTTTGCCGAGGGCGAGAGGGTGAGAGGGTGCACTTTTGCACTGTAACGGGCTGGTGCCAGTCGCTGGTTGTCAAGTGTGGTGGCTTCAGAGCAACTGGGCATCTTGTCCACTTCAGGATGGCTGAAAACACTGCGCATTTACTTTTTGTTTGAAATCATGGTAAACTTTTTTTTGATAAGTTGGTGGTTATCATCACATAAGAAAAACAAGGTTTTGTTCCAGTCGCATTTTCCAGAAACTGTTCCCTTTTATAAAAACTTTTTTTTAACGTGGGGAAAATCCAATAAAAAGAATGCCCTGCAAACTTGGATATGCATTCAATTCCTGCCTTGTAATTGCCTGTCAAACACACAGTTTGGCTGGGTATTGTTTTGCTTTGTCTTTGTCGTGCCTTCTGTGATTGAGCACTGGGACTTTTGCAGATGTGGCAATGGAAATATACTGCTGTGATATCCTATAGTCTTTGTTTAAAATATGTATTCAATGATCTTTTGATGGCTTGTTGTAACTCAATCCTTGTCAGATGTCATTGTGAATTGCTGTTATGCCCTTATGATAAATTTATGATTTACATCTGTTTCTATTACAACTATTTCTCCAAATGTATTCCCAGCAATCACTGGGTTTAAATTTGTGAAACATTTGTGCTCAGTACATTTGCCTGTAAATGCACCCTATTACGCTACCTAATAGTTTACAAAATAACTGCATTTCAATGCAAAATTAAGCTTCCTGATGTTGCAAAATTATCCCATACCAAAAATGGTTCTAAACTGTAAAACACTTCAAAATCATTATAAACATTAAGCTCCTGCAGATTTCGTAAGGCCAATGTATTCTTTCAGTTTATAAACCTGTCTCCATTTTTAATCACTGAAAAGACAGCCGCTTAGCTGGTGCACTGAAATTTTTTGTTCATAATTGACCTAAAGATTATTAATGTGTATGAAAGTATCTGTTTATAATACAATCAGTATCCCCTGCTCACTAATCCCTCTGAGAAAAATACTACCATGAAAAAGTGAAATAAATGCAGTAAATCCAATGAGAAACAAGTTAGTTTTAAGGTAGCAATATATATTGCATATAGATTTACCTGACAGTCATTTACAGATTATTTCTTAATAGATTTTCAGTAATGTCAGTGTTATCATTAATTCTTCAGTTTGAATGCTAGTTTAACGTACAGCTGTAGTCATATTTGTAGTTGGAATCCATGCTGTTGGCACAAAAATGGACACATAATTGAATGAAATAGCTTGTAAAAATAAAGGTATATTACTTTTTTAAAGGATTTCCCAGAGTGATTAAAAGTATTCTAATCTTGGGTCTTGGAGTTCTGGTTTATGATATCATCCGTAGCCTGATATTAGACAACCACCTTGCAATCGCTCCCAGGTTTCTATTGCTGTTAATGTAGTTTTATCAGTGGGTTGAAGTAATGTTTACACATTGCTCAACAATTGTTCTCACTGTTTATCATCATCTGAAATTCATGATGGAATACATGTTTTGTAATTTGCCTCTGGTACCTAGTTATAAAATAATATGTTCTGCAAATGAATGTTCTTGAATGTAAGTGATGATTAACTCCAATTAAAAATGCTTGATTAAGCTATCGTTTATTATTCATCAGCAGTGTTGAGCATTCCAGACATGAGTTTAAATACCATGAATATTATTCCTTAATCCTAATATGCTACTATTGCATTGGTAGCAAGAAATCTCGAGAAAATAGTAGTGGGCTATGTTTAGATTGTGACCAGGTAACGAACCAGTTGAAGTTTAAGTACAATAGAATAGTTCTGCAGATAATCTTATGTGTTGCGTTAATGTAATGTGTACACAGAGGTTTTGCAGAAATATTTGGTTTTAATTATTTTTCAAAGTATAAATGTTTTGAAATATTTTTAAATGTTGTAACTGAACTTCTGCCACTGGTTAAAGGAAGCTAAGCCTCTAAGAGAGATTTCAGAAAAGCAGCGTGCAATGTTTTGGAAATTGTTTTAATCCTGCACTCGCTTTAAAACAAAACAACTGCTTTAAAACTGAACTGTGCAGATCATTGTTCATTTTTATTATGAAAATAATAGTTACTTTCAGTGGATGGTTAGAAAGCTCAAGAAAATATCATTGTCTTTATCACAGGCAACAGATCAGAATACGGTCAAAATTATTACAGTTCAACAATAACTATAAAATTTATTAATGCTGTGTTTCAAAAATACAATAAAATCTGACATATAAGTTGCATCTTCATGCACACGTGTGTTTATGTTCCTAAATACAGGAGTATAATCTTTATACTGGATTTTGCAGCTGATAAATTTTCCGTACTTGGCGCTATTAATGTACGTTTATGTTTAACACATTCTTATGGGATTCTTGGACCACTATTTAACGGAGGCATTTACTCATTTAAAATAAGCATACGTGTTCATGTCCTAATATTGCACTGCACAGTTTCACCCATGCCAAAATAAGGATGAACTGCAGACGCAGTTGTGCAAGCTGGTTGTCTTTTGTTTCTGTACTTACGTACTTGTTTGACGTTGTTGGACTTCAATAAATTTGTTAGTTTCTTGGTCAGTGGCTGATAATAAGTACAACTAAAGCTTCAAAGAAACATAATGAGAGAGCCGTTGTTCATCCTGAGTTATTACCTGGGTAAATTGATTGGGGCAGGAGGTATTTGCTCCATTTGGCTGCATAAGACTAGCACTATATAGCCAATACTGTAGAATAGTACAATAAAATCAGCCATGAAACTGAAATTGTGGAATGTTTTGAGGAATTACTGTATGGCAAAAAATAAACTATTACAAGAAAATCAAGTGATGTATTGTGTGATAATTATTCCATACCTCGACAGCTTTGAATAAATCTAATTGTTTTAAAGGCAAACCAGTTTTTATACATTTACATTGAATATACATATTTGATAAATATGGCAGTTCAGATCATCTAACCAATAACTGCAATTGTTTATAAAGGAAGTAATGTTTGCCTTGGGAAACTTTATAGGAGAAAATGTTGATTCCTGCACCGATGTTGGCATGTGATTAACTTATTAATCAAGATTTTCTGATTGGCATTATTTTTACATGTCACTAACCAGCAACATTAAAATAATGCCAATCAGAAAATCCAGGCTATATCATGAAAAGTTAAAGTACAGAATTTGTTTTTGACTTATGCAGTTAGTACTATGAATTTTTCATTTTTTTTTGGATTGACTGCCAGGTGTCATGATCCTGTTGGGATAAATTCAATTTTGTGTGGCAGAAAAGCATTATAATTTCATATTTTTTAGATGGAAGTACAAATGTAGTAGCTCCCATGACCAGCATCCCATTACAATTTCATTATTTGGTTTATAATTTTAACTATATGAAGCAGTGAGTCAAATTTCAGTCAGGTTAGTATTCACAGATTACATTATGGTGCACTTTGAGTGAGGTGACATTTTTGAAATGTGGATATTAGTTCAATAATCAATGTAATAGCTTAATTTCACCATAGATCAAATGGCTGTCTCACTGCTGCATCTAATTCTCATTAAGTTCCTTCCGAAGAAGTAAGTCTTTTTCAAGCATAAATTTAATTAATTCAGATTAAGTCAATAATAGCCACTGTTCAAATTCTGCAGCTTTTTAGGGACTTTATTACTTTATTTGAAAATAAATCACCTATTAACTTTGCAGCTGGTGGAAATGAAGTCGAGAGGTTAGTCTGGAATTGCTAATTACCTCCTACATATATTGCATAAACAATTCTCCTTGCATCTTCATGCCCTCATCAAATATGCCTTCACTTACATTGTCTTCGTCGTATACTGAACCGCCAAAGATTCTTTATAGAATTTGGAGTTTTGGTCATAAGTCCATATATTTAAACATCTATGTATAGAAAACTGGCAGTCACTTTAAATATTGGCTACTGCCACGGCCAGTATTCATCTCAAAATACATAAACTACTGCAGATGAAATCCATGGTTTTTCTTATTCACTTGAATAGATAGGACATTCTTCCCATGTCCTAGCACTTTGTGAACAAATCTTTTTAAGCACAACTGCGTCTTGCTATCCTCAGCCAAATCTTTCCATTATTCCAGGATCATCCTGGAGGGCCAGGACAACGCATGGCTTTTTTTCTTCTTGATGAGTCACCTCCTCAAAATCCTTTCCCCAGCCCCGTCCAGCCTTACCTCCGATACCAAGTATCAAGAGCGCATGAATTTCTTTATCTCTAAGATTGAGACCATTGTACAGCTGCTTCTGTCACTATCTCTCCATGCTCACTCCTGACAACAGCATCAAAACCGCCCTACTCCAATCTCCTGTCACTTTTCAGTTTCTCTCCCATTTCTCCCTTCCTCACTCTCTCCATGAGACTCACCTCATTCGACTCAACTCCAGACCACTGAACTAGTCCTCCTGGCATCCATGCTTGCTGATGTTGTAAATAGACTCCCAAAGCAAGTGCTCTACTTGGAACTCCTTCACGGTAAACGAGCCAAAGGTGGGCAACGGAAGCGGTACAAGGACACCATCAAGCCTCCCTGATAAAGTGCAACATCTCCACTGACACATGGGAGTCCCTGGCCAAAGACTGCCCTAAGTGAAGGAAGTGCATCTGGGAGGGCACTGAGCCCCTCGAGTCTCATCGCTGAAAGCATGCAGAAATCAAGCGCCTGCAGCGGAAAGAGCGTGCGGCAAACCTGTCCCACCCACCCCTTCCCTCAATGATTATCTGTCCCACCTGTGACAGAATCTGTGGCTCTCGTATTGGACTGTTCAGCCACCTAAGAACTCATGTTAAGAGTGGAAGCAAGTCTTCCTCGATTCCGAGGGACTGCCTATTATGATGATATAAATAGTTCTCTTTGCTCTTCCTTTCAAAACCACTGCCTCCACACCCTATTCAAAAAACCTACTCCAGGCTACCTTTCATGCTCAGAAGGCTTGCTCTTTAAGAACAAGCTCTCATCAGCTAAGAAGGAACCCATTCAAGTAAAAATTTGCTGCTTCTTCTGTGGCACCGTTCACTCATTGTTCACTGTTCACTCATGCTCTGTGTAACACCCAGTGCACTCTCCTGTACCTCACTTTCTAAATTCCCTGAGGTGGATACACCCAAGCTGGTATCTTGCAGGGTTAGAGGGAATTACTTGCTTACTTTTGCATCCCTAGACCTGACCCAGCTTGATGTGACATACAGCACATGTTACAGTGATGTCTCACTGAAACTCTTTGGATGTAGCTTCCCGTTAAATGTGTTTCAGTGTATGCTGTGGTGGCAGTGTGTTGTTTTCATATCTTTGCACTCTTCCCTTGGAGAATAGCTTGAAGTAGTGGAAGGATTTTTAGGGTGATTAACAGTCTGACTTGGATGCTCCTTCCATGGTCGTTATTTTATACCAGCCAATAGGATGGTTAGTCCTATGCGGTAAGAGGGTTTTATGATTTCCCACAACCCAGCTACTGAGGAGGGGGCTACCCATCAGGTGCGAGTACCCCGTTGGATGTCAACCCAGAATTCAGAGCTGGAGCTATAGTTTTCCACTGCTTGGTGACCTGTTCGTAACTGTGTTATTGGGGAAAACTAAATAGTGGGGGGGGAGGGTTCAGCTGAACGAAAATTTAAAAAGTCAAAGAATAAGGAGAAGGCAATAGAGCAGGGTAGCACTGGGGGAAATGAAAACAGAGCGTGACAGGAAGGGACAGAATGTATAAACATAAAAGTGAATCAGAAAATGGGGTCAAAGCAGGAAAAAAGGGTAAAAAAACAAATTTAAAAGCTCTTTATTTGAATGCACGCAGCATTCGTAACAAAATAGATGAGTTGACAGCACAAATAGATACATTACAGAGACATGGTTGCAAGGCGACCAAGGCTGGGAACTAAATATTCAAAGGAGTATTTGACAATTCGGAAGGACTACAGAAAGGAAAAGGAGGCGGGGTAGCTCTGTTAATAAAGGATGAGATCAGTGCATTAGTGAGAAACGATATTGGCTCAGAAGATCAAGATATTAAATCAGTTGGTGGAGATAAGGAATAATAAGGGGAAAAAGGCACTGGTGGGCGTAGTCTATAGGGTCCCTAACAGTAGCTACACTATTGGACGGAGTATAAATCAAGAAATAAAGGAGGCTTGTAAAAAAGGAACGGCAATAATAATGGGCGATTTAAACCTATATATTGATTGGACAAAGGAAATTAGCCAGGGTAGTCTTGGGGAAGAGTTCATCGAGTGTATCCGGGATAGTTTCCTTGAACAGTACGTTATGGAACCAATCAGGGAGCAGGCTATCTTAGATCTGGTATTGTGTAATGAGACAGGATTAATAAATGATCTCTTTGTAAAGGATCCTCTAGGAATGAGTGACCATAACATGGTTGAATTTCAAATTCAGTTGGAGGGTGAGAAAGTTGGATCGCTAAGCTTAAATAAAGGAGACTACAAAGGTATGAAGGCAGATTTGGCTAAAGTGAGCTGGGAAAATAGATTTAATGGCCCCAAGTTTCCACACGCGGCAAAACAGGCGCCCCTCCGAGCTGGGCGCCCGTTTTTCGCGCCGAAAACGGCGCCTGAAAAAAAACGCGGTATTCTCGAGCGCCTTGCAGCTCGATGTCTGCTTGGCGCGGCGCACAGGGGGCGGAGCCTACCACTCACGACGATTTTGTAAGTAGGAGGGGGCGGGTACAATTTAAATGAGTTTTTTGGTGCCGGTATCCCTGCGCGTGCACGTTGGAGCGTTCGCGCACGCGCAGTCTGAAGTAAACATTGGCACTCGGCCATTTTAAAAAGTGCTGCAGAAAAAGTGAAAATTTGTTTATTGAACCCTTGCAAAGGCTTGCATTTTAATTTTCTTGATATTTCTGTGTGTGAGGGAGTGCATTCTGTAATTAAAGATAGACTGTGATAAACGGGACACATGCACTTGTTTGAGACTATTCAAATTTTTTGTAGCTGTTCAATTTTTAACATTTTTTAATAAAACCACATTGTCCTTCCATGATCAGCACTGAGGCTTCTTGCAGCTTTCTCCCTCCCCCTGCCGTCCGTCGGTCCCGACGGCAAACGGCTGCCTGAAGCACTCAGGCTTCTTGCAGCTTTCTCCCTCCCCCTGCCGTCGGTCGGTCCCGACGGCAAACCGCTGTCTGAAAGGCCTGCCTGAAGCACTTTCACACAGGTAGGAACATGGTTTATTTAATCTTTTCTTTGCTTATAAATTTTTATTCAGGTTGGATTTATTTGTATAATATTTGTATAAGTATAACTAAGGATTTATTGTAGAATTTAATGACTTCCCTTCCCCCCCCTCCCCCCCCCACCTCGTTCCCGACGCCTAATTTGTAACCTGCGCCTGATTTTTTAATGTGTCGACAAGGTTTTTTCAAGCCTACAAAAATCTTCACTTGCTCCATTCTAAGTTAGTTTGGAGTACATTTTCAATGTGGAAACTTTCAAATCAGGCATCAGTGGCTGGACACGCCCCCTTTTGAAAAAAAAATTCTGTTCAAAAGTGAAACTGTTCCACCTGACTAGAACTGCAGAAAACTTAAATGTGGAGAATTGCGATTTCTAAGATACTCCGTTCTCCACCAGTTGCTCCTAAAAATCAGGAGCAAATCATGTGGAAACTTGGGGCCAAAGAGTGGGATGGTTGATGAGTAGTGGCAGACATTTAAGGAGATATTTCATAACTCTCAACAAAAATCTATCCCAATGAGAAGGAAAGGATGTAAGAGAACCATCCGTGGCTAACTAAGGAAAAAAGGGATGGTATCAAATTGAAAACAAGGGCATACAATGTGGCCAAGACTAGTGGGAGGCCAGAGGATTGGGAAACTTTTAAAAGAACGACTAAAAAAAAATAATAGACGGAAGATAGGTTATGAAAGTAAATTAGTACAAAATATAAAAACAGATAGTAAGAGTTTCTATAGGTACATAAAAAGGAAAAGAGTGGCTAAAGTAAATGTTGGTCCCCTGGAGGATGAGACTGGGGAATTAATAATGGAAAACAAGGAAATGGCAGAGACTTTGAACAAATATTTTGTATCGGTGTTCACAGTAGAAGACACTAAAAACATTCCAATAGGGGATAATCAAGGGGCTATAGGGAGGGAACTTAATACAATCACTATCACTAAAGAAGTAGTACTCGGTAAAATAATGGGACTAAAAGCGGACAAGTTCCCTGGACCTGATGGCTTGCATTCTACTGTCCTAAAAGAAGTGGCTGCAGAGATAGTGGATGCATTGGTTGTAATCTACCAAAATTCCCTGGGTTCTGGGGAGGTCCCAGCGGATTGGAAAACCGCAAATGTAATGCCCCTATTTAAAAAAGGATGCAGACAGAAAGCAGGAAACTATAGACCGGTTAGCTTAACATTTGTTGTTGGGAAAATGCTGGAGTCCATTATTAAGGACACAGTAGCAGGATATTTAGAAAAACATAATTCAATTAAGCAGAGTCAGCATGGTTATATGAAAGGGAAATCATGTTTGACAAATTTTCTGGCGTTCTTTGAGGATTTGGATTTCCAGAAGGCATTCAATAAGATGCCACATAAAAGGTTACTGCATAAGATAAAAGTTCATGGGGTTGGGGGTAATATATTAGCATGGATTGAGGATTGGCTAACCAACAGAAAACAGAGAGTCGGGATAAATGGGTAATTTGCCGGTTGGCAAACAGTAACTAGTGGGGTGCTGCAGGGATCGGTGCTGGGGCCTCAACTATTTACAATCTATATTAATGACTTGGATGAAGGGATCGAGTGTAACATAGCCAAGTTTGCTGATGATGCAAAGATGGGTGGGAAAGCAAATTGTGAGGAGGACACAAAAAATCTGCAAAGGGATATAGACAGGCTAAGTGAGTGGGCAAAAAATTGTCAGATGGAGTATAATGTAGGAAAATGTGAGGTTATCCACTTTGGCAGAAAAAATAGAAAAGCAGATTATAATTTAAATGGAGAAAAATTGCAAAGTGCTTCAGTACAGAGGGACCTGTGGGTCCTTGTGCATGAAATACAA
This sequence comes from Pristiophorus japonicus, assembly GCF_044704955.1. Classification (NCBI taxonomy): domain Eukaryota; kingdom Metazoa; phylum Chordata; class Chondrichthyes; family Pristiophoridae; genus Pristiophorus; species Pristiophorus japonicus. Next base: position 192,566,828 of record NC_091987.1, on the reverse strand, counting down.
AATGTTAGTATGCAGGTACAGCAAGTAATCAGGATGGCAAATGGAATGTTGGCATTTATTGCAAGGGGGTTAGAGTATAAAAGCAGAGAGGTCCTGCGACAACTGTATAGGGTATTGGTGAGACCACACCTAGAGTACTGCGTGCAGTTTTGGTCTCCGTATTTAAGGAAGGATATACTTGCATTGGAGGTTGTTCAGAGAAGGTTCACGAGGTTGATTCCAGAGATGAGGGGGCTGACTTATGAGGATAGGTTGAGTAGGTTGGATCTATACTCATTGGAGTTCAGAAGAATGAGAGGTGATCTTATCGAAATAATGAAGATAATGAGAGGGCTGGACAACTTGGATGCAGGGAGGATATTTCCACTCATAAGGGAAACTAAAACTAGGGGGCATAGTCTCAGAATAAAGGGCCGCCCATTTAAAACTGAGGAATTTCTTCTCTGAGGTTGTAAATCTGTGGAATTCTCCGCCCCAGAGAGCTGTGGAGGCTGGGTCATTGAATATATTTAAGGCAGAGATAGACAGATTTTTGAGCAATAAGGAAATAAAGGGTTATGGGGAGCGGGCAGGGAAGTGGAACTGAGTCCATGATCAGATCAGCCATGATCTTATTAAATGGCGGAGCAGGCTCGAGGGGTCAAATGGCGTACTCCTGCTCCTATTTCTTTGTGTTCTTGTGAAAAACATATGATTCTATTAATTAGAAACATTTGGAAAAGCAGTACAATACTGTCCTAAAAGGAACAGGGTGACTCATTTACATGTCAATTTTGTCTCTTAGAAGCAGTCATAAAACGCACATAAATTGAGAAAAGAAGTTAATGTGATCTAAAAATTGGTTTGCTCCCAGAACGATCTCTGCACCAGAATGGATAGATCTGAAGTACACCTGTTATTGGGCCTCGGACTTCATTGACATGAGATCGGGGAACTGCAGGCACTGGCTGGGCATCCCCAGTCAGTTTGCTGCCAGCGAATTTGAATTTTGAATTATACAGGTAGGTCTTCGGAGAGAGGGGAAGCGATCGGGAGAAGGGGGAAGCAATCTGGTGGGATCCGTGATCAGGAGAGGGGGGAAATGACCGGGAGAGGGCCTCAGCTTCCCGTTCAGGTAGGTCTTTAAAAAAATGTACCTTTTTGGAAGTAGCCTGCAGCGGTTCCTTTTAGGATCATTGGCTAGGCTGCCTGGAGACCATGTTTTTCTGAACACAGCCAGCCTGATGCTTTAATACAGTTTAACATTTTAAATACTGGTATTGAACTTCATATGTTTCTGTTGCAAACTTGTTGACTTTTACAATTACCAATGCACCCACTATAGCAGTTCTCACTCATGCAATAAAGGATGTTTTTAATTAAAATTTTCTGTAATATTCTGTAAAATTGAACAGTTTTTCCTATAGGATGCTTTAGGACTTGCTCTGATTATGATAGCTGATTACTGTAGAGACAAGTTTTGTAAGCGTATTTATATTTTGTGGTTGTCATTGATGCGTAGACTGCACTTGCTTGACTGGCATGTTTTAAATTTTAGATTGACTTACTTTAGCTTTGTAGATCTTTGCAGTTGCTGCATCCTGATCCGTGTCCAGTATATGGCCCTACAGATCACTGGGACTTTGGACAGCTTTATCCCTTGAAACACTTTTGAAGGTTGACCAACTACCTTGCCAGCAATGGTAGCATTGTCTCAGAAAAATCAAGTTGGAAATAATTATTCTTACTGCACTGTGTGCAGAGTTCTATTCTGTGGTTGAAGGACTACCATTTTGAGCACTTTCATATCTTTTAAACAAATATCTGTTTTCTATCATAGGATTTACAAAAATACTTTTCTAATAAATTTCTGATGCTCAATATTATAAAATAGAATTTGAAAATATTAACCATAGAATATTTCTTAACTATCATATTCACTGAATAAACTTTTAAGAGATTATAATCTTTTAGATTTCTATTTTGGCAAAAATAGTTCCCAGAGGGTAATTATGTTTGGAAGACGTATTGCTGAGTTTGCATGGTGCAGCATGATAAAAGACTTCTTTGTGACTAATCGATGAATCAATTTTCATAGAGAAGCTCAACAACCTAGATCCAAGATAAATAGTCTAATACTGTCAACCTAGAAATCAGTTAGAACATAAGAACATAAGTAATAGGAACAGGAGTAGGCCATACGGCCCCTTGATAATCATGGCTGATCTGATCATGGACTCAGCTCCACTTCCCCGCCCGCTCCACATAATCCCTTATCCCCTTATCGTTTAAGAAACTGTCTATTTCTGTCTCAAATTTATTCAATGTCCCAGCTTCCACAGCTCTCTGAGGCAGTGAATTACGACCCTCTTGAGAGACGAAATTTAAATGGGTGGTCCCTTATTCTAGTGCCTTATGCTCTCTAGTTCTAGTCTCCTCCATCAGTGGAAACATCCTCTCTGCAACCACCTTGTCAAGCCTCCTCATAATCTTATACGTTTCGATAAGATCACCTCTCATTCCTCTGAATTCCAATGAGTAGAGGCTCAACCTACTCAACCTTTCCTCATAAGTCAACCCTCTTATCCCCGGAATCAACCTAGTGAATCTTCTCTGAACTGCCTCCAAAGCAAGTATATCCTTTCGTAAATATGGAAACCAAAACTGCACACAATGGGCCCAAGTTTTGGGCCGCGCCTAGAACGGCGCTGCCCCGACCTGGACGCCTGTTTTTCGCGCCACAAAGTGCGCCTAAAAAAAACTTATAGATTCTCCGGCATCCTGCTGGTCCTCTTGAGTCGGGCGCGGCGCAGCACGAGCAGTTGGGGGCGGAGCTAGGTCCCTGCGCTGAAAACAGTGCCGGGACCTCTGCACATGCACGCTACAGTGGGGTGCGCATGTGCAGTAGCTCCAGGCGCCCAAAACTGTGTGGGAGGGGCCCGAAGCACGCAGCCCCTAGCCCTGGCCGAATGGCCTCACTGGGGCTGCATTCATAAGGCTACATCCCGCGCCCAGCTCCTGCTTCCTCCCGACCCGACTCTACTCCCGCTTCCCCCCCGCCCCCGGACCGGACCCGACCCGCGCCCCCCACCCGACTTGACCTCCCTCTCCCTCCGACCCGAACCGAACCGACCTCCCTCCGCCCCCTCCCGACCTGACCCGCGCTCCCCCCGACCCGACCCGCGCTCCTGACCCGGACCCGACCCGACCCAACGCCACCTACTTGTAAATCTGGTGCTGGGGACGGGCCCTGCCCGAAGTCTTGGGCCCGGCCGGGCCCGGCCCGTTCAGCCACCCCCACCCCCCTCTCCTTCCCCCCCCCTCCTTTCCCCCCCTCCTTTCCCCCCCTCCTTTCCCCCCCCTCTCCTTTCCCCCCTTCTCCTTCCCCTTCTCCTTCCCCCCGCTTCCCTTCCCTTCTCCCTTCCCCCCCTTCTCCTCTCTTCCCCCTTCTCCTCTCTTCCCCCTTCCCCCTTCTCCTCTCTCCCCCTTCCCCCTTCTCCTCTCTCCCCCTTCCCCTTCTCCTCTCCCCCCTTCCCTCCTCCTCCCCACCTTCCCCTTCTCCTCCTCCTCCCCCCTTCCCCTTCCCCTCCTCCCCCTTCCCCTCCTCCCCCCTTCCCCTCCCTCCCCCCTTCCCCTCCTCCCCCCTTCCCCTCCTCCCCCCTTCCCCTTCTCCCCCCTTCCCCTTCTCCCCCCTCCCCCTTCTCCCCCTTCCCCTTCTCCCCCCTCCCCTCCCTCCCCCTCTGTGTCCCTCCCTCCCCTCCCCCTGCCCCCCCCTCTCTCCCTCTACCTCCCCCTTCCCTCGCTGTCAGAAACACAGACACTGACAGACAGAGAGTGAGAGACACTGACAGAGACACACTGGGGGTGGGGGGGGGGCATTCCAGCACGCTGTCGGAGGGCTCCCGGTGCTGCAGTCGGTAAGTAGAAAATGTTTTATTTATTGATATTTAAAAAAAAAATGATTTCTTATTAATTTTTTTTGATTGATTTATTGGTTGATTTATTGATGTTTTTATCATTTATTATTGATGATGGCTCTTTATTTGTAAAACTGAAGTGTTTAATGTTTGTAAACTTCCCTTTAAACCCCCCAACATTCCCTACGCCTGATTTGTAACCTACGCCTGATTTTCTAAAGTGTAAACAAGGTTTTTTCGAGCGTACAAAAATCTTCACTTACTCCATTCTAAGTTAGTTTGGAGTAAGTTTTCACTGCCGAAATGTTGAAAACAGGCGTAATTGGCCGGACACGCCCCCTTTTGAAAAAAAAACTCTGTTCCAAAGTGAAACTGTTCTAACTGACTAGAACTGGAGCAAACTAAATGCAGATAATTTGAATTTCTAAGATACTCTGTTCTACACCAGTTGCTCCAAAAACTCAGGAGCAACTGAGGCTCAGGAGCAACTGAGGCCGAAACTTGGGCCCAGTATTCCAGTATTGGTGTGGCCTCACCAATACCTTGCTGTAGCAAGACTTCCCTGCTTTGATACTCCTCCATCCCCTTTGCAATAAAGGCCAAGATACCATTGGCCTTCCTGATCACTTGCTGTACCTGCATACTAACCTTTTGTGTTTCATGCACAAGTATCCCCAGGTCCTGCTGTACTGCAGTACTTTGCAATCTTTCTCCATTGAAATAATAACTTGCTTTTTGATATTTTTTCTGCCAAAGTGCATGACCTCACACTTTCCAACATTATACTCCATCTACCAATTTTTTGCCCACTCACTTAGCCTGTCTATGTCCTTTTGCAGATATTTTGTGTCCTCACACATTGCTTTTCCTCCCATCTTTGTATCGTCAACAAACTTGGCTACGTTACACTCAGTCCCTTCTTCCAATATAGATTGTAAATAGTTGGGATCCTAGCACTGATCCCTGCGGCACCCCAATAGTTACTGATTGCCAACCAGAGAATTAACCATTTATCTCGACTCTCTGTTCTCTGTTCGTTAGCCAATCCTCTATCCATGCTAATATATTACCTCCAACCCCGTGAACTTTTATCTTGTGCAGTAACCTTTTATCTGGCACTTGTTAAATGCCTTCTGAAAGTCCAAATACACCACATTCACTGATTCCCTTTGTTCGTTACATCCTCAAAGAACTCCAGCAAATTTGTCAAACATGACTTCCCCTTCATAAATCCATGCTGATGCTGCCTGACCGAATTTTGCTTTTCCAAATGTCCTACTACTGTTTCTTTAATAATGGACTCCAACATTTTCCCAACAACAGATATTAGGCTAACTGATCTATAGTTTCCTGCTTTTTGTCTGCCTCCTTATTTAAATAGGGGCTAATCGAATAGAGGGTGGAAGAATCAATTTTCAGAGAGATGCTCAACAACCGAGATCCAAGATAAGTAGACTAGTGCAGTCAACCTAGAAATCAGTTCAGTGTCTCTCGCAACAGTGGCCCAGAAATTCAGGCACGCCCATATTCGGGCACACCTTCGCTTGAATGGTGAATATCTGGGGAGCCTCGGGACTTACTACAATGGGTCCTGCACCGCATCAGAGCCCGCCAACGACGTGTAGTAAAAGATCGGGCTAGTGCTAGTGTCACGGCGGCTCTAAGGTAAGTGGATCATCGGGTGGTGCCAACTGCCTCAGGGCAAATCAATCTTGGGGAGTGTGCCTCAAACCCTTACTTGCATATGCCCTGTATTTGCATATGAAAAGGGCCTAACGCTTGCTAAAGTGTGGTTAAAGGATGAATATGTTTTGTCCTTGCCCAATATGACGGACAATGCATTTTTGGCACAATGCGCATGTTTCCTGCTCGGCATATTGGGGCCTTAGTAGTCCGAGTAGCCCCCCCAAAAACAGATGCTGTGTGGACCAATTTCTAGGCTAGTAAAGCTCGGATGTAAAATGAGACAGTACTGGAATTCAAATATATACCTTCATGCCACTGAAACAAATAGTAGCTACTTGCTTTGCACAGAATTCTTGACAATATTTTCAAATAACAGTCGTGTTCAGAAGATACATTTTATATGTAAAACAACAGATAAATGGGAGGGAGCTATAAGACAGTAATATAATCTAGGAGGTCAAACAATATGGACTGCAAAAACCAAATTTGAAAAGTATATCATAGGTGGTCCCTCGAACGAGGATGACTTGCTTCCACAAGAGTTCACCGATGTTTCAATGAAGGACCTGATGTTCCAGTCCTGAACTCCAGGGTTGGAAGATGCCTGTGCGTGGATTTTTTTTAATGTGCGGTGACCGTTCCACATCAGCCACCATGCGGGCGTGACAGTGGCAAGGGTTGAACCAGGACGACTGGAGACCAGCTGTGCTGCACGGGCCTAGTGCGCACACATATCGCAGTGTGGGCTGGCCTGTGCTGCCCCTGAGCCCTGGGCCCTGAACTCACGCCTCTCCTGGGCTCTGATCATATGAAAAGGGTGGGAAAAGATCACCAGGAGCCCATCCCATGACATCTCCAACAAACCTCATTTAAAAAAAAAAATTTGTTCATAGGATGTAGGCATCGCTGGAAAGGCCAGCATTTATTGTCCACCCCTAATTGTCCTTGAGAAGGTGGTGATGAGCCACTGCCTTAAACCGATGCAGTCCGTGTAGTGAAGGTATACCCACAGTATTGTTAGGGAGGGAGTTCCAGGATTTTGACCCAGCGACAATGAAGAAATGGTGATATATTTCCAAGTTAGGATGGTGTGGAACTTGGAGGTGGTGGTGTTTTGGCAAATTTCATATTCAAATAACATCAATTGGGACCACTATTTGTCACTTCTGATGTTTTTTGTCATCCTCAACCTTGGAGATATTGGAGTTAACTGGTGCCAGACTTTCATGCATTGTCAGTTTCCGTACAGGGAAAGAATGCTAAGTCTATAAGAAGTATTTCAAGACCCAGACAGGAATGTTGGGAGGTGAATATAAATGGCAGTAACCTCATTCAGGTAAGAATAGAGTAATTGTATGTGTAACAACCTGAGCTGAAATAAATTTGAGGTCATAAAGTTTGTGAACTTAAATTTATTGCCAAACCAATAAGGCCCAGAGTGTGTTGGAGCAGGGCATCTGGTGGTGTGCTCTGTTAGAGTTGTTCATGCACGTTTAAGTTTTAAACAATTTTGCCTTGTACACAAGGTCACACAAACAGCGATGAATTAAATGTTTGACCAATCTGTTACGAATTTGAAAATTCATGGTAGATTGTTTAAATGTATTAAATAAAAAACACTCGTTGCAGTCAAAAATACTTTTTTAGTACTTCAAAGGGGCCTGAATCCTGAATCAACATAATTACCTGTAGTCAACTTTTTGAAAGATAACAAATTACTCTGAATGGTTTGAAATATTGCATCATAGCCATTTGTTCATAGAAGATTGTTAAAATTTGATGACAGACCAAATATGACATGTAAATTCATTCTGTTATAATGGCAGTTGAAAATGCAATTTCACATTGTTGTACTAAAACGGAAATTAAAAACAGATAATGCTGGAAATACTCAGTAGATCAGGCAGCATCTGTGGAGATAGAAACAGAGTTAACATTTCAGATTAGTGACCTTTTGTCAAACTGGAAAATGTTCCATATGTAACAGGTTTTAAACAAGTACAGAGGCAAGAACAAAAGGGAAGCTCTGATAGGGTGGAAGGCAGGAGAGATTAAATCACATCATCATCATCATAGGCAGTCCCTCAGAATCGAGGAAGACTTGCTTCCACTCCTAAAGTGAGATCTTTGGTGGCTGAACAGTCCAACACGAGAGCCACAGACCCTGTCACAGGTGGGACAGATATACGTCGGGGGAAGGGGGGGCGTGGCACTGATTTACCACACGCTCCTTCCGCTGCCTGCGCCTGACACCTTCACGCTCGCGGCGTTGAGATTTGAAGAGCTCAACGCCCTCCTGGATGCACTTTCTCCACCTAGGGCGGTCTTTGGCCAGGATCTCCCAGGCGTCAGTGGTGATGTCGCACTTCAAATGACAATAGGGATGATGGTGCAAGGCAAAGGGAGATGGCAATGGGGCAAGTAAAGAAACAAAAGATGGGTCTAAAATGATAGGAGACCGGAAGCTTGTGGACTGAACGGAGGTGTTCCGCAAAGCGGTTACATGATCTGCATTTGGTCTCCCCAATTTAGAGGAGATAGCATCATGAGCAGCGAATACAGTAAACTAAATTGAAAGAAGTACAAGTAAATCGCTGTTTCACCTGGAAGGAGTATTTGGGGCACTGGACGGTGGGAAAGGAGGAGGTGAAAGGGCAGGTGTTGCATCTCCTGTGCTTGCACGGGAATGTGCCGTGGGAAGGGGAAGGGGAACGGGTGTTGGGGGTGAACCAGAGTGTCCCGAAGGGAATGATCCTTTCGGACTGCTGAAGAGGGTGGGGAAGATGTGGTGGCATCATGCTGTAGTTTGCGGAAATGGTGGAGGATGATCTATTGAATGTAGAGGCTGGTGGGGTGGAAGGTGAGGACAAGAGGAACCCTAACGTGATTCTGGAAGTGAGGAGAAGGAGTGAGTACAGAAGCGCGGGAAATGGAACGGACAAGGTTGATGGCCATGTCAACCATGGTTGAGGGGAATCCTCAGTTGAGGAAAAAGGAAGACATAACAGAAGCACTGGTATGGAAGGTGGCATCTTCAGAACAGATGTGATATAGACGGAGAAACTGGGAGAATGGAATAAAGTCCTTACAGGAAACAGAGTAGGAAGAAGTGTATTCAAGGTAGTTGTGGTGAGAATGTGCGAAAATGTATAGCAATGGAGACAGTGAAGTGAAAAAAAGAATCATGGAAGGATAACCAAAAGAATGTCAGGCTGCAAATGTTACAACATTGGCACAAATAGCAGACTTGCTCAAGGTCTTGGTTACTAGTCACGCCAGTAAAATTGTAGCAATAACAAGCAATGGGTGAAAAGCTCTTTGTGCAAAAACAGTTGCTATTACACATAGCCACTTGCCCGTATCTAATTGGGCAAGGAAGGCCAGATGTTGGCTCATGAGTGGACAAAGGGAAGGAGGGATCACAAAAGGATAGGGTGAACTGAATGTCCCTCAATTGTATTACGTACCGAAAGTGTATAACCGTTGCGCCCCTACATTGTAACGGGGCTTGTCCGAGGGAAGTGAGCGCACTCTGAGGGAGAGCGTTCCTTTGTTCTGATAAGTCCCGGCCGGTAAAACAATTAATAAAGTCTGCTTTGTTATAAGCTGCTATGGTGTTCGACTCAGTGTATTCGCTGAACCAGATTGAGGGAAAAAGAATCCGTATCAATAGTGGGGGTCAGTGGCCTTATAGTGGAATGAAAATTATAGTATTATTGTATTAAAACTGTTGGAAGTCTAGATGTGATGCATGTAAAATGCAGGTGGTTGTAAAACAGTCCCAATCCATCATCTCATTGTGTAAAGTGTTATACTGGCTCGAAAATTGTGATTGGAGGCTTCCTGCGGGTGGCCGCTCCGACCAAAATCTTTTTTCCGGAGGAACGTATACTTATGGTCCGAGGCCTATACGTGCAGCCCAGCATATTGGCACACGTATCCCAGGGACATTAAAAAGGGAGTCAGATAAAAAGCAAGCAACTATAGACTACTTAGCCTAACATCTGTTGGGAAAATGCTGGAGTTCATTATTAAGGATGCAGTAGAAGGACATTTGGAAAAGCATGATTCAATCAAGCAGAGTCAACATGGTTTTATGAAAGGGAAATCATGTTTGACAAATTTGCTGGAGTTCTTTGAGGATGTAACGAGCAAGTGGATACAGGGGAACCAGTGGTTGTGGTGTATTTGGTTTTCCAGAAAGTTACTGCACAAGATAAAAGTTCACGGGGTCGGGGGTAATATATTAGCATAGATAGAGGATTGGCTAACTAACAGAAAACAGAGAGTCGGGATAAATGGGTCATTTACTGGTTGACAAACAGTAACTAGTGGAGTGCCGCAGGGATCAGTGCTGGGGTCTCAACTATTTACAATCTATATTAATGACTTGGATGAAGGGACTGAATGTAATGTAGCCAAGTTTGCTGATGATACAAAGATGGATGGAAGAGCAAATTGTGAGGACACAAGAAATCTGCAAAGGGATACAGACAGGCTAAGTGAGTGGGCAAAAATTTGGCAGATGGAGTACAATGTGGGAAAATGTGAGGTTATCCACTTTGACAGAAAAAATAGAAAAGCAAATTATAATGTAAATAGAGAAAAATTGCAAAGTGCTGCAGTATAGAGGGACTTGGAGGTCTTTGTGCATGAAATACAAAAAGTTAGAATGCAGGTACAACAGATAATCAGGAAAGCAAATGGAATGTTGACTATTATTGCAAGTGGGATGGAGTATAAAAGCAGTATTATTTCTGCTATTTTTTGTCCAGAATGACTGATTATTGGCAAGAACTTTAGGAACCTTTCCACAGGACCAGTCGGTAGAACATAGCGGACGACAAATGTCAGCTGATCTGAGTGTGTGACATCTGGCGTTGAATCACCAGATATTAATCAGTTCTTCACAAGTGGTGGAAGACAAGTATGAAGTATGCCCCTTGCCTTTGTTGGCGAACCGTTCAGCAAGAAATGCATCATAGTTTGCAAGAACCTCCAACAAACCCAGATAATTCCATTACTTGGAAACCCGACGAGTTTGTCTCTGCCTTGCAATGAAAGACCTCGTTCACAGAGAAACGTTATCACATACACAGCCCGCTTTACACCTTGCGCCAGTACTGCCGTTCATTTTCAAACTGGAAGACAATATGACCATCCACACAACGTGCCTGCTTGTCTAGTGCACATTACTACTATGGCTTCTCTATGCTGGTGGCTGTTTTCGTGAGATGAAATCCTCTCATCTTCATGCTGCCAGTCATTAAACCCATGAGTAAAGTGGCTACTTGTTCATGCTGTGACCTTGAAAGCAAAGCAGTATACTTTACCGTTTGAAAGTGAATAACAGAGCCATGTTTGCTCCACACGTTCCCCTGTCAGTGGGTGCACATGTCTGAAGAAGGACTTCGAGCAGTATTGGCGACATCCTTCCTTGGCAGGAATCATGCCGGAGTTTTGGAAGTCTTTATCACAGTTTCGGCAGTTCTCACTACCTTTTGCAATCCAATGGCTTTGCATGTCTTCTGAGATATTGGGGCCAAGTTTCGGCCTGAGTTGCTCCTGTTTTTTTGGAGCAACTGGTTTAGAATGGAGTATCTTAGAAATTTGAATTCTCGGCATTTAGTTTGCTCCAGTTCTAGTCAGTTAGAACAGTTTCACTTTGGAACAGAATTTTTTTTTCAAAAGGGGGCGTGTCCGACCACTTACGCCTGTTTTCAAAGTTTAGGCAGTGAAAACTTACTCCAAACTAACTTAGAATGAAGTAAGTGAAGATTTTTGTACGTTCGAAAAAACCTTGTCTACACTTTAGAAAATCAGGTGTAGGTTACAAATTAGGCGTAGGGAATGCGGGGGGGGGGGTGGTTTAAAGGGAAGTTTACAAACATTAAACACTTCAGTTTTACAAATAAAGAGCCATCATCAATAATAAATTATAAATACATCAATAAATCAACCTATAAATCAATCCAAAAAAAATTAATAAAAAATAAAAAAAATAAAAAATCAATAAATAAAACATTTTCTACTTACCGACTGCAGCACCAGGAGTCCTCCAACAGCATGCTGGGACGGTCCCCCCCCCCCCCACCCCCCCAGTGTGTCTCTGTCAGTGTCGCTATCTCTCTGTCTGTCTGTGTGTGTGTCTCTCACTGTCAGTGTCTGTGTTTCTGACAGCGAGGGGAGGGGGAGAAGGGGAGGGAGAGAAGGGGGGTGGGGGAGAGGGGGAGAAGGGGGGAGGGAGGGAGGGAAGGAGAGAGGAGGGAGGGAGGGAGGGAAGGAGAGGGGGGTGGGGGGAAGGCAGAGAAATAGGCTGAACGGCCGGGCCCAAGACTTCGTGCTGGATTTACAGGTAGGTGGCGTCGGGTCTGGGAGGGGGGGGGGAGAGAGTCGTGGCAATCCGGGGTGGGGAGGAGCAGAGGTCGGGTCGCCGGGGGGGGGGGGGGAGGGCGGTCGGGTGGGAGGAGCCTTATCGACGCAGCCCCAGTGAGGCCATTCGGCCAGGGCTAGGGGCTGCGTGCTTCGGGCCCCTCCCATAGTTTTGGGCGCCTGGAGCTACTGCACATGCACGCCCACTGTAGCGCGCATGTGCAGAGGTCCCGGCACTGTTTCAGCGCAGGGACCTGGCTCCGCCCCCGCTCGTGCTGCGCCGCGCCCAGCTCCAGAGGGCTTACAGGGCACCGGACAATAAGTTTTTTTTAGGCGCACTTTCTGACGCAAAAAACGGGCGTCCAGGTCCCGGCGCGGCCCGAAACTTGGGCCCATAGTCTCCCCACAGCCCAGTGCCACTCGTAAGTTGCGCCTCTTTAAACTCAGTACGCACCAGTTGGTTTTCATCATCTTCAACTTTTTGGACTTGGAGCTCCAACTAAGCCAATTCTAGGTCTGGTGCCACTAGTGGTTTCGTTGTTGCAGTTGGCCGCACAGCGTCATCTTGGCCTTCGTCGTGATCTTGAGTTTTTAGTTGGAAAAAATGATCTAGTTTAAGCAGGTTAGCTACTTCTTGTCTCTTTTGCTCCTCGCATAGCTGGTGCTCCTTCCTTTTTTTGTCCACCGATTTGTGTGTAGAATGCATCTCTAGAAAAAGAACATGCGCCTGAGCCCTCGCGGCTTTGCTCCGCTCTTGCTATGTCACTTATGTCAATACTGTTTACCCTTACCCTTAATCCGACCCCACTCTAGGCTTGGGCCCCGGGCAACTACTTCATCTGCGCCCCGCCCCCTTAATCCGTCCCTGTCAGCAAGTAAAAGAGTCAGACTTCATTTCGTAAAAGTTGTGGTCTGCTTATGGAAACTGTTTTCTGGCTGTTCTCAAGACAAGGTGTTGGGAAAAAGTCTATGTTTAATTCATCATAAGTACATGCAGAAGTATATTAATTCTATTTGATAATAACTTTAAAATATTGATTGCTATTATTTTGAAGAAACCTATCTTAAAGTATTTAAATTGTGACTAATGTAGTGCATGATGCATTGCAGGCTGTTTTTCAAAAGTATCTTGTGTTCAGGTATTCTCAGTTAAGTGGCTCCACATTATTTTGACAATCAAAGCATGCGATTGCTCATTGTTATGTTAAAAACCTAATAACAATCTTTTACTGGCAGTGCATGTTGCAATTTGCAGAATCAGCTGTCTGTAATGTTCAATGGTGCTTATTCTTTCATAAATGCATTATAAAACTTTTTGTTAGCATTTTGTGATTGTCTGCACACACAACATAGCACCCCGGGTAGATAAGAATTGATCAAACAAAAATAACAATGCACAATTTTTTAATACACAACTACAGAATATGACGGGAGTTGCCAAAGGTGAACTTTAATGATGGCTCTCTGCAGTACTGATGCTTGTTTTGTTATTTTAAAATATATATTTGCATTTTTAAAGTGCTTTTCAGTATATTTTCAAAATGTTTTGCATCATGAATTATTTTTGGTCAACAGTGACTAATATGTGGCTGCCATCAGCATTCCACAAATAACCATAGTTTTTTACGCAGTGAGTTATTATGATCTGGAATGCACTGTCTGACAGGGTCGAGCAGGCAGATTCAATAGTAACTTTATTCACTTTTCTGTAGCCAGCAGAATAGGTGAGATATTGAACAGTTTAATACAAAACCAGAGGTTTGGAAACAGTTCCTAAGGGGTTAATTGAACAAAATAGTCAGGTAGGTCCCTTTGAATTCTTACAGAACTTGAGATTAAGCATTTCTCAAGAAGAAAATAAACAATCGCTTTCCTCAGCAGGATACAATCTTAGTATGAGTTACGTAAGTGTAAGCTTAGGCGTCTAATACCACCATGTGGCCTGGTGAGCTGACACAAAATATCCCTTTAATACAGTCCCTTTTAAAGAACACGCAATATTTTTGAAAGTTAGCTGAAATATGCTAATATTTTTCAACCTATAAGCACAAAGGCATGTTTATTGCATGGGTGCTCGATGAAGAGTAAATGTATGTTGTTTCTTTCTGACAGTTTCAATCCATAATAAACATTAGAGATACCCAAAGTATCTCTAACTTCATCAGCCTTCTTCCCGCAGCCCATCCCAATAAATACATTTGCACATCACCATACATTGGGCTAGAAATTCGTTTTTTTATCATAGCGGTATTTTTTTGTCATTTTTCGCCAAAGACACCGCTAATCACACCGCCATTTTTTAAAGGCCTATGTTTCGGCACAAAATGCGCCCAGCGGTAACAATTGCCGTTGCATGAGGATTTGTGGCGGAAACCGCGGTCCTCGTCAACTTTAGTCCAAGGCTAATTACCGCTGAGAGAGAGGCCTTGAGAGGGGGGGGAAAACAAAAAAAAAAAGGAAAAAACAAAAAATAAAGAAATCTCAAAACATTCACAAGACACTTAACTATTGAATTGCTGAAAAAGAATTAAAAAATAAAAACTTTAACTTACCTTTTTTGCAAGTTTTCATACGTACCGCTGTTCTTGGGGCTGCAACGCAGATTTTTCTTGGGCGTTTTTTTTGCCCAGAATACGGGTGCGCCAAAAGTCCAAAACTACAGCGATAGTGATACTTGCGCGCCGGTGGTCTGCTTTTCAGCGGTAATTCAAAACTGCCAGCGCTAAACTTCGGCGAAACTATGAGATCACCGTTTTTCGCCAAAAACGGCAAAATATCGCTGAAAAAACGGGCGCAAGGTTAGTGAATTTCCAGCCCTTTGCTTTTTTCAAAGTAATCTTGTGCACTAACCCAGAAATTGCTACAGCATGACCTCCATTTTGAGTGTGGTGTTTTAAAATTATTTTTAAAGCTAAATGAAAACAATATAAACCCAGACCAAAATTCAGTTTTTGGCACAAATGCCATAACTGAGCCAATCTGACACTCAATCTGCATTTTAGCAGTCGTTTTGAGCCAAAGAACAAAGATGCCCAATTATAGTTTGACCAGGAGGTAAAAACAGTTAGCACCTGCAGACTGCAATTAATCAAAAACCACATTGTACGTGACTGTATTGGTCAAATAATGCAATAGCGCCTGTGTAGTGTTGTTTCAAATAAAGAAAGCTATGTGCATTGGTTTTCAAATTACATGTCCATGAAGCTATTTGAATTCCCGCTAAAGAACTGGAAAATCCTTGTTGTGAAATGCTGCTCATTAGAGATTTTCTGCACTGCATAACCTGCAAGACATGACAATTAAGATAGACCAAATATATTCCCATATATATTCACAAAAATACAGCTTTGAGAGTGTAAAAATAAAGCTTTTAGATTGAGAAGAAAAGAGCTTTCATATGAAAATGTAATTAACTTATTGAACTGCTGTACTCTGCTACAAGGGCAATAACTGGCAACTTCAGTAATGGGTTCCAGCATGATAGGAGGATAGTTATTTTCATGTATTTTTCCAATAAACCCCATCACTGCGGGCTGGGATTTTTCTCATGTTGCTCCAGATAATCCCTGTTGTCAGCAAGAGGCGCAAATCATTTAGCTGGTCAGGACATATTTAAATTCAATTGGCGAGCATTCCGCATATTTTGAATTCTGATAGAAAGCTTACTGTTTTAGAAGGGTGGGAAGTTCGGCGGGGCAGCCAAAGAGGGGGGTCTGCATCAGTGGGTAAAAGGGGACGACGGGACTAATTGAGAGAGGAATGGGTGAACGATGGAGAACATTGAAGGTCATTCTGAAGCCGAAAAGTTGCCAAATTAATTCATGCCAGATCTGATGATAGTGATGCTGATTCTGACCGTTTCTTCTCTGTATGGTAGACATGTCCTTGAGTTGTCGCTGAGCTGAAGAATAGCAAAATAGAATTGGGGTCCTAACATTACAATAGAGGCTACATTTTAGAAAGTTCTTAATTGGCTGTAAAGCGCTTTGGCTGCCCTGAGGTCATGAAATGTGCTATATAAATGCAAGTTCTTTCTTTCTAGGACTAGATTGGCATAGCTTAATGAGGTTCCCACCTGTTTTGCACGAGTGTTGGGCTGCCCAAATCAAGGCCTGCTTGAAAATTACAATGGGTAGGCCTTGGGTGAGAAGTCAGCAGTAAGTAACTTTTTGCTATTTTAGTCTTGCTACCACCCATTCACACTGCAAAATGGAGTGGAAGAGAGACTAAAATTGGGCCCTATATAGTATTTTAATGTCTAGTTTTGGCTTGACTGCTGTATTGATAAATCAAGTCACAATCCATAAGTTTGAAACCAGATGTGGTTTAAATAAAAACAAGCACTAATCTCTCCTGAATTTGATAGAATTGTTGCATGGTCATCTCAAATTGGTTTTTGAATTGTAGGGGAGGAACCAAGTTACTTTTAAATAAACACCGATTGTTAATGACAGTCAATTATTTTTGAATCTGTGTGTCAGTTATGAAAATCCAAACAAGCCACAGCTGCTAGTGAAAAGGTATTAAGTCGCTGAATCTACTCATTGAGGGAAGTTAATAGAGAATAGTTGAACTGATTTGGCATCGTCACGGGAATAGAATAAGGTAGACAAGCTACCTCCTTTCATTAGAATAGATTACAGGAACATAAAGGATTATATAAAAGTCATCAAGAAAAGAATTAGCATTAGACTGAGACTCTTACTATTTTCTCCACTCACGAGTTAGGGAATAAATTTTCTAGTGTGAATACATAATTGTATATATCACTTAACTCACTTTAATTCGCTTAATATTCTAAACTTAAAACAATGCCTGAAATGATGCTCTGCTGCTTTCTTAGAGTAGCAAGAGATCCTGTGAATACATAGTATAAATTCCAGCAGCTTAGAAATAAATAACAGATAGATAGGGGTTTCTGTTTAGGTACAAATGGGTAGAGCATGTGCTATGCAGGCTCAGCCTATTTGTACCAGGCATCGCGCCGCCTAACCAGCAGACAATGGGACCGCTGGAAGCCGCTCACAAAACTTTAAATTTTTTTGATGCAGCCAAGAGGAGCAGAAATGCTCCTCCTGCGCGCACAAGAAAACTTTGCCGCTCCCCCCCGCTCCTGTTCCCCGACACCGCCCTCTCTTCCCTCCCTCTCCCTCCCTCTCTCCCCTCCCTCTCCCTCCCTCTCTCCCTCTCCCTCTCCCTCTCCCTCCCCTCTCTCCCTCTCTCCCTCCCTCCCTCCCTCTCTTGCTCAGCGGCACGAATAGCTGCAGAATTCTCCCTGGCTGAAGCACTTTCACACAGGTAGGAAGATGGTTTATTTAATCTTTTCTTGGCTCATAAATGTT
This sequence comes from Pristiophorus japonicus, assembly GCF_044704955.1. Taxonomy (NCBI): domain Eukaryota; kingdom Metazoa; phylum Chordata; class Chondrichthyes; family Pristiophoridae; genus Pristiophorus; species Pristiophorus japonicus. The sequence goes on along the minus strand of NC_091987.1, from coordinate 192,549,532 downwards.
TATTCAGGTTGGATTTATTTGTATAATATTTGTAGAAGTATAAATAAGGATTTATTGTCGAATTTAATGAGTTCCCTTCCCCCCCCCCACCTCGTTCTGGACGCCTAATTTGTAACCTGCGCCTGATTTTTTAATGTGTAGAACAGGTTTTTTTCAGTTCTACAAAAATCTTCACTGGCGCCATTCTACTTTAGTTTGGAGTACATTTTCACTGTGGAAACTTTCAAATCAGGCGTCAGTGGCCGGACACGCCCCCTTTTGAAGAAAAAATTCTGTTCTAAACTAGAACTGTTCTACCTGACTAGAACTGCAGAAAAAAAAATGTGGAGAATTGCGATTTCTAAAATAGTCCGTTCTCCACCAGTTGCTCCTAAAAATCAGGCGCGAATCATGTGGAAACTTGGGCCCTTTCTGTCTTAAATTTATTCAATGTCCCAGCTTCCATAGCTCTCTGAGGCAGCGAATTCTACAGATATACAACCCTCTGAGAGAAGAAATTTCTCCTCGTCTCTGTTTTAAATGGGCGGCCCCTTATTCTAAGATCATGCCCTCTAGTTCTAGTCTCCCCCATCAGTGGAAACATCCTCTCTGCATCCACCTTGTCAAGCTCCCTCATAACCTTATACGTTTTGATAAGATCACATAGAAACATAGAAAATAGGTGCAGGAGTAGGCCATTCAGCCCTTCGAGCCTGCACCGCCATTCAATGAGTTCATGGCTGAACATGCAACTTCAGTACCCCATTCCTGCTTTCTCGCCATACCACTTGATCCCCCTAGTAGTAAGGACTACGTCTAACTCCTTTTTGAATATATTTAGTGAATTGGCCTCAACAACTTTCTGTGGTCGAGAATTCCACAGGTTCACCACTCTCTGGATGAAGAAGTTTCTCATCTCGGTCCTAAATGGCTTACCCCTTATACTTAGACTGTGACCCCTGGTTCTGGACTTCCCCAACATTGGGAACATTCTTCCTGTATCTAACCTGTCTAACCCCGTCAGAATTTTAAACGTTTCAATGAGATCCCCTCTCATTCTTCTGAACTCCAGTGACTACAAGCCCAGTTGATCCAGTCTTTCTTGATATGTCAGTCCCGCCATCCCGGGAATCAGTCTGGTGAACCTTCGCTGCACTCCCTCAATAGCAAGAATGTCCTTTGTCAAGTTAGGAGACCAAAACTGTACACAATACTCCAGGTGTGGCCTCACCAAGGCCCTGTACAACTGTAGTAACACATCCCTGCTCCTGTACTCAAATCCCCTCGCTATGAAGGCCAACATGCCATTTGCCTTCTTAACCGCCTGCTGTACCTGCATGCCAACCTTCAATGACTGATGTACCATGACACCCAGGTCTCGTTGCACCTCACCTCTCATTCTTCTGAATTCCAATGAGTAGAGGCCCAACCTACTCAACCTTTCCTTATACATCAACCCCCTCATCCCCAGAATCAACCAAGTGAACCTTCTCTGAACTGCCTCCAAAGCAAGTATATCCTTTTGTAAATATGGAAACCAAAACTGCAGTTCAGTGGTAGCGAAAATGGTGAATCGGCCGCCAATTTTACACTCTACCCGATTTTCTTTTCCACGTCAATAAGAGCAGGCAAGGTCATTTGAATTTGTTTTTTTGTATAAAATCTCAAAAGCAAATTAAATTATCTTCAGCCTTTTCTCGTAAATTTGACACAAAAAATATTATATACTTTATATTTGCAAAAGTTGAGTTAATATAGTCAGAAAGTTATGAGAGGCCAGCAGAATGCGTAGCTGCTGAGTGAGTCGTTTGGCCTGAGCTGGAGTGAGTGGGTGAGTACTAAATTATATTTATTAATTAGTCAGCTGTTAAAGATTGGTGGCTTGACTGATGAACTTAGAAGACAGCTGAGTGAGTAGAGTTTGATCTAAGCTGCAGTTCAGCAGTGAAATATAGTTAACTATTTTCAGTTATTTGAGTTTCTGAGTCCACATCTGCAAGATCCTACAAATCCCCTGGGAGGACAGGCGCGCCAACATTAGCGTCCTCGTCCAAGCCAACATCCCCAGCATCATCATCATAGGCAGTCCCTCGGAATCGAGGAAGACTTGCTTCCACTCTTAACATGGCTGAACAGTCCAAATACGAGAGCCACAGACTCTGTCACAGGTGGGACAGATAGTCGTTGAGGGAAGCGGTGGGTGGGACTGGCTTGCCGCACGCTCTTTCTGCTGCCTGTGATTTCTGCATGCTCTCAGCGTTGAGACTTGAGGTGCTCAGCGCTCTCTCGGATGCACTTCCTCCACTTAGGGCGGTCTTGGGCCAGGGACTCCCAGGTATCAGTGGGGTTGTCGCACTTTATCAGGGAGGCTTTGAGGGTGTCCTTGTAGTATTTCCACTGCCCACCTTTGGCTCGTTTGCCGTGAAGTAGCTCCGAGTAGAGCACTTGCTTTCGGAGTCTCGTGTCTGGCATGCAAACTATGTGGCCTGTCCAGCGGAGCTGATCGAATGTGGTCACTGCTTCAATGCTGGTGATGTTAGCCTGGACAAGGAAGCTGATGTTGGTGTGCCTGTCCTCCCAGGGGATTTGTAGGATCTTGCGGAGACATCGTTGGTGGTATTTCCCCAGAAACTTGAGGTGTCTACTGTACATGGTCCATGTCTCTGAGCCATACAGGAGGGCAGGTATTACTACAGCCCTGTAGACCATGAGCTTGGTGGCAGTTTTGAGGGCGTAGTCTTCAAACACTCTTTTCCTCAGGCGGCCGTAGGCTGCATTGGCACAGTGGAACAGTGTTGGATCTCGTCGTCGATGCCTGCTCTTGTTGATAGGAGGCTCCCGAGATATGGGAAATGGTCCACGGTATCCAGGGCCGTGCCGTGGATCTTGATGACTTGGTGGGGCGGGGGTGGGGGGGGAGTGCTGTGCGGTGAAGACAGGCTGGTGGAGGACCTTTGTCTTACGGATGTTTTGCGTAAGGCACATGCTTTCGTACGGCTCAGTAAATATGTTGACTATGTCCTGGAGTGCAGCATCTGTATGTGCACAGACGCAGGCATCGTCCACGTACTGTAGCTCGACTATAGAGGTTGAGGTGGTCTTGGACCTGGCCTGGAGACGGCGCAGGTTGAACAGGTTCCCAATGGTTCTGTAGTTTAGTTCCACTCCAACAGGGAGCTTGTTGACTGTGAAATGGAGTATGGTAGCGAGAAAGATTGAGAAAAGGGTTGGGGCGATGATGCAGCCCTGTTTGACCCCGGTCCGGACGTGGATTGGGTCTGTGATGGATCTGCATGTCGCGTGAAGCAGGCGGAAGATGGTGACGAACATTTGGGGGCATCCGAAACTGAGGAGGACGCTCCATAGACCCTCGCGGTTGACAGTGTCAAAGGCCTTTGTGAGGTCGAAGAAGGCCATGTATAAGGGCTGGCGCTGTTCCCTGCATTTTTCCTGTAGCCGTCGCGCTGCAAAAATCATGTCCGTTGTGCCCCATCAGGGACGAAATCTGCACTATGACTCCGGGAGGAGCTCCTCGGCAACGGGAAGAAGACGGTTGAGGAGGACTTTAGCGACGACTTTCCCAGTGGCTGATAGCAGGGAGATTCCTCTGTAGTTGCCGCAGTCGGACTTGTCCACTTTTCTAAAGATGGTCACGATCGCTGCATCTCTCAGATCTCTCGGCATGCTCTCCTCCTTCCAGATGAGAGAGACGAGGTTGTGTATTCGCGCCAGAAGTACCTCTCCGCCATACTTCAATGCCTCAGCAGGGATTCCGTCCGCACCTGTAGCCTTGTTACTTTTAAGCTGTCTTACGGCTTTTTCTACCTCATGCAGTGTTGGAGTCTCACTGAGGTGGTGGCGGGTAGCATGCTGCGGGATGGAGTCGAGAACACTTGAGTCAAAGGAAGAGTCTCGATTGAGGAGATCTTCGAGGTGCTCCTTCCAGTGGGCCCTGACTGCCTCGGTATCCTTGATGAGTGTTTCCCCGTTCTTGGCCAGCAGTGGGGTGTTCCGCTGGGACAAGGCAACGTGGCAACACCCTCACTGCAAGCACTGGCACCTGCAAGACGCAAAATGCCCACAGCGCTTCGTCTGCTCTCCAGGCCTCCATAACCAGTGTCTGCAAAGAGACGCTCGGTCACTCGACCAGGAAACACCAGGATTGGTTGATTGAGAATGATCAGTAGATCTAAGAGCTAATAGATTGCAAACGCAGGGCATTTCTGAGCCTTAAGCAATAACCCAACTCCGGAGCAACAAAGCAGCATTATAGACACCTCAAAGCTGAGGTCCAACAAAAAAAACCCCAGCATTGAAGCAGTGAACTCACTTGATCAGCTCCGCTGGACAGGCCACATAGTTCGCATGCCAGACATGAGACTCCCAAAGCAGGTGCTCTACTCGGAGCTCGGAGCTCCTTCACGGCAAACGAGCCAAAGGTGGGCAGCGGAAACGTTACAAGGACACCCTCAAAGCCTCCCTGATAAAGTGCGATAAGGTCCCCACTGACACCTGGGAGTCCCTGGCCAAAGACCGCCCTAAGTGGAGGAAGTGCATCCAGGAGGGCGCTAAGCATCTCGAGTTTCATTTCCGGGAGCATGCAGAAATCAAGCGCAGGCAGCGGAAAGAGCTTGCGGTAAACCAGTCCCACCCACCCCTTCCCTCAACGATTATCTGTCCCACCTGTGACAGAGTCTGTGGCTCTCATATTGGACTGTTCAGCCACCAAAGAACTCACTTCAGGAGTGGAAGCAAATCTTCCTCGATTCCGAGGGATTGCCTATGATGATGAGGAGTGAAAACTAGTGTTGTGCACGATAAGAAAGTTTCTGAAAACCATAAGTATGCAGGTACAAGATGTGCGAAATACTTAGAGATACTCCCTGCTGCAAGTGAGTATACATTATAAGAGATGCTTGTCTCACAGCAGAGAGGAATAGTGAGGAATGGCATCTGCTGGGGGAGGACATGTGCAAGACAGTGCAATAAACCTCCTGTGGATCTAAAGCTGCCTGCTATGTATACAGCACTGAACATGAAGTAAACAAGGATGGTGGCACAAGGAGGGAAATTACAAGCAACATCACATCGTCATGGACCAAATAGTTATCTTAGAGGGATGAGGGAAGAAATCAGTGTTCAGAATGGAAACTGATAATATCGGGGATTCTGCCATTGGAGGGCTAAATAGTGTTTTCCATCAACACAAGGAGTTCTGGGATCTTGTGGGCCAGAGTAAGGGACGTAAGTGGGTAGTCAGTGAAAAAGGAGAGTGAGCAACTGAACCTATGGTTCATATTGGAACCAGTGACAAAGAGAAGAGCAAGAAAAAGGTCTTACAAAGGGAGTTTGAAGAGTTAGATTAACAAGTAGGACCTCTAGGATAGTAATCTCAGGATTACTTCCAGTGGCATACTGTAGGCCAGTTAGAGAGAAGCAGATTAGACATATCAACAGATTGTTTGACAGATGGTGCAGAAGGTAGGGTTTCAGATTTCAAGGGCAGGAAGATAAGTACTGGGCAAGGGAAAGCTCAACAAATGGGATGGGCTTCCCTTAAACAAACTATACCCTGTCCTCGCAGAGAGGGTAAATAGAGTAGTATTGTGGCGTTAAACTAGAACGGCAGGAGGGAGGGAAAAATCATAGCGTACATTGGAGAATCAGTATAGTAAGGAAGCAAAACAGTCTAAGATAGTAACCTCAGCAAGGGAGATATGGAGTGATGTGGCTTAGAGCAATTATGAGAGGAGAAAGATAGTGGGGCAGAAGTTCAGCTCCCCAAAAAGGCCATTTAGCGGCAGAAAGCAGCGGCTGGGCGGCGGAGTTGAGTGGCCGCCGACTTCCGGTCCAATGGCCGCCGCTAGCAAGATTCATCTCGGGGAATTTTTCTGCCGGTCTCCACACCCCGCTGCTGCCGACCGTCCTAAGTGCGTTATCAAAGAGCGCACCTCCAGTACACCTCCCGCGAAATTTAGTGCGAAAAATCCTAAATCTGCAGTGCGGTGCCCCTGATAGCTTTTTCTGTCGATGCACCTTGTATTATGTGTGTGAGCCACGGCAGCTCGGCGGCCCTTCAAGGGGAGGATGCACTGCTGGCCATGTTTTTTTTTGCCGGCTGATTTCCAGATCGGCCAGCCAAATATGCCCCCCGGGTTCAGCCAGGCCGTCAACAGGCAGCCTGGCACCCCCTCTTGGGTGCCTAAGCCACTGGCCCGGCCAAAACCCTCCCTGGTGCCCCAGTGGACCATCAGATGTTTCTGAATGCCGAAGGCTCTCCCCTTTTAAGTGAAGGGGAGAGTGTGGCGATGCACACATGTCATGACATTATCTCCGCTCCACTGCTGACTGACAGCGGTGGAGACTCCGTCCCATCTCCACTTCCGCTCCTCTGAAATACTTATCGACCCACTTCCGCCCCCATTATGACCGACTTCTGGTCTGCTGGGGAAAAACCATGCCAAAGACCTGAATTTCGCGAAAGAGTCAACCTCATCCCAAGCGGCGGAAAGAACACATTAGGAGTGGAAGGTACGACTCGTTTCGGGCGAAGGTAAATTTTGGCCCCAGTGAATGATAGAATAAAAAGGGTAAAAGGGTATTGTCAAGCATAAATGTGTCAGTGTTGCATTGTTCATATGAGAATGTGCAAAGCATTAGAAATAAAGTTAGGCAACTAGAGGCAGTAATTAGAATAAATAATATGATGTGAGCTTGACAGAAATTTGGCTAAAGTTAGGACAACATTTCTAGTTAAAAGAATTCAGGAGAGATAAAGAAAAAAAGGTAAGGGGTGATCTCATTAATTAAAGACATAATTACAGCTATGTGGTGCTCAGATAGAGGGTTGGGTTAAAAAATAATAAAGGAGATGTCACCATATTAGAAGTGCATTATAGACCAGAATATTGGGGAAGAAATAGCAAAAGAGTAGGCAATTTTGAGAGGCTGGCAATTGTAACCGGATTGTAGTAATGGAGGACTTTAATTATCCTAAGATAGACTGAGGTAAGACAGAATTTTGTGTCAAATTGGGGAATGCATCCAAGACCATTTCCTTAATTAGTATATTGCATCCCCAGGCAGAAAGAATAGAGTGCCAAACCTGGTTCTGGTAACTAAGCAGGATACAGGACATCATGACTATAAACTAAATTAGGTTCACATTGAAAATAGGTAAAGAAAAATAGTTCAAGATAAAGATGTTGGAATTAAAAGTTAGATAATTTAAGTGGGATAAAAGAGGACATAGTCCACAATTATTGGTTGGAAAAAAATGGAAGATCAAACAGCACACTAGCAGTAGGAGATATTTAAATAGCAGATGCAGTTCAATTAGGGGTGCATCAAAGCATCAAATAGAGAGGTGAGACCAGAAATAACTATGCAGGAATTAGAAAAGTGAGTACCATTAAAATGTTAAAAGTGGAGGTTAGAAAACTGAAAATGTAAAAGATTCACAGTTAACATAAAGGGGAATAACAATTAAATGAATAGTTAAATAACTTTGGAACAAAAGGGTAAATTTTGCACTTGAGAGTAAGAAAATTGTAGAAATGCTTTAGCATTTTGCATCATTTTTTATAGAGGACGGTTAAGTTCGGACTGTAGCAGTACCTGAGAAAGATGTGGAGAAGCTGCAGCTGGAGAGAAGTACAGTATTCAGAATCATGGAAGTTTATGGCACAGAAGGAGGCCATTTGGCTGAATGGGTCTGTGCCGACCAAAAAAGAGCTATCCCGTTTAATCCCACTTTCCAGATCTTGGTCTGTAGCTGTGTAGGTTACGACACTTCAAGACACATCTGAAAGATACAATTAAAAACTTATTGGCCCCAAGTTTCCACATGATTTGCTCCTGATTTTTAGGAGCAACTGGTGTAGAACGGAGTATCTTAGAAATCGTAATTCTCGTCATTTAGTTTGCTCCAGTTCTAGTCAGTTAGAACAGTTTCACTTTGGAACAGAATTTTTTTTTCAAAAGGGGGCGTGTCCGGCCACTTACACCTGTTTTCAAAGTTTCGTCAGTGAAAACTTACTCCAAACTAACTTAGAATGGAGTAAGTGAAGATTTTTGTACACTCGAAAAAACCTTGTTTACACTTTAGAAAATCAGGCGTAGGTTACAAATCAGGCATAGGGAATGGGGGGGGGAGGGTTTAAAGGGAAGTTTACAAACATTAAACACTTCAGTTTTACAAATAAAGAGCCATCATCAATAATAAATGATAAATACATGAATAAATCAACCAATAAATCAATCAAAAAAAATTAATAAGAAATAATTTTTTTTTAAACAAATAAATACATAAAACACTTACCGACTGCAGCACTGGGAGCCCTCCAACAGCGTGCTGGGATGCCCCTCCCCAGAGTGTCTCTGTCAGTGTCTCTATCTCTCTGTCTGTCTGTGTGTCTCTCTCATTCTCTGTCTGTCAGTGTCTGTGTTTCTGACAGTGAGGGGAGGGGGAGGAGGCGGGTAGAGGGAGAGAGGGGGGGAGCAGGGGGAGGGGGGGGGGGAGAGAAAGGAGATGGGGAGAGAAAGGAGATGGGAGGAAGGAGATGGGGGGAAAGGAGGGGGAGGGAGGCTGAACGGGCCGGGCCCGAGACTTCGGACAGGGCCCGTCCCCAGCACCAGATTTACAGATTTACAGGTAGGTGGCGTTGGGTCGGGTCGGGGGGAGCGCAGGTCGGGGGGGGGAGGTCGGTTCGGTTCGGGTCGGGGGGAGGGAGGGAGAGGGAGGTCAGGTCGGATCCAGTCCGGGGGGGGGGGAGAGAGAGGGAGTCGGGTCGGGTCCGGAGGCGGGGGGTGGGAGGAGCGGGGGTCGGGTCGGTGTCGGGTCCGGGGGGTGGGGGGAAGGAGCGGGAGTCGGGTCGGTGTCAGGTCTGGTCAGGGGGCGGGGGGGGGGGAGCGGGGGTCGGGTCAGGAGGAAGCAGGAGCTGGCCTTGGGAGGAGCCTTATTCACGCAGCCCCAGTGAGGCCATTCGGCCAGGGCTAGGGGCTGCGTGCTTCGGGCCCCTCCCACACAGTTTTGGGCGCATGTGCAGAGGTCCCGGCACTGTTTTCGGCGCAGGGACCTGGCTCCGCCCCCTACAGCTCCTGCTGCGCTGCGCCGAGGACCAGAAGTCCTGCAGGGAGCTGGAGAATCTGGAGGCTTTTTTTAGGCGCACTTTGTGGCGCGAAAAACGGGCGTCCAGGTCGGGACTGCGCTGTTCTAGGCGTGGCTCGAAACTTGGGCCCATTGAGACTAGGGTAATTTGTCAGGATCCAGTCAGCACACAATCTTGCTTGCAGTGAGTTACACCAGAAAATCGGGACAACAATGATGTAACCTTATCTCAGTTGATGTGTTTGCTGCTTATCTCAGTAAGTGTGAAGTTGTAATGAGCAAGTTGTGTTTGACTAATTTATTTAATTTAATTTTGACAACTGCAGCAGCCAGTTTATAACAGCAAAGTCCCATAAACAAGCAGTGAGATAGTTAATCTGTTTTTGTGGCATTGTTTGAGGGATAAATGATGGCCAGTACACTCCCCTGCACTACTTCAAATAATGCCATACAATCTTTTGCATCCATCTAACTAGTCAGATGGGACTTTATAGAATCATAACAGCACAGAAGAAGGCTATTCGGCCCGTCAAGCCCATGCTGGCTCTCTGCAAGAGCACTTCAGCTCGTCCCACTCCCCCACCCTTTCCCCGTAGCTCTGCCAATTTTTTTCTTTTAGGTACTTATTCAATTCCCTTTTGAAAGCTATGATTGAATCTGCCTCTGCCACCCTCTCAGGCAGTGCATTCCAGATCCTAACCACGCTGCGTAAAAAAGTTTTTCCTCATGTTGCCTTTAGTCCTTCTGCCAATTACCTTAAATCTATGTTTTCTCGTTCTTGACTCTTCTGCCAATGGGAACATTTTCTCTCTATCTACTCTGTCTAGACCCATCATGATTTTGAACACTTCTATCAAATCTCCTCTCAACCTTCTCTGCTGTAAGGAGAACAAGCCCCAGCTTCTCCAGTCTATCCACGTAACTGAAATCCCTCATCCCTGGAACCATTCTCGTAAATTTTTTCGGCTCCCTCTTTAAGGCCTTCACATCCTTCCTCAAGTGCGGTGCCCAGAATTGGACACAATATTCCAGTTGAGGCCAGACCATTGTTTTATAAAGGTTCATCATAATTTTCTTGCTTTTGTACTCTATGCCTTTATTTATGAAGCCCACGATCCTGTATGCTTTTTTGACTGCTTTCTGAATATGTCCTGTCACCTTCAGCGACTTGTGCATGTATACCCACAGGTCTCTCTGTTCATGCACCCGCTTTAGAATTGTACCCTTTAGTTTATATTGTCTTAACTGAAAGATGGCACGTCCAATAATGCTCATTATCTTAGTACTGTATTGAAGTGTTAGCCTAGATTATGTGAACATAAGAACATTAAGGCAGAGATAGACAGATTTTTGAGAGATAAGGGAATAAAGGATTATGGGGAGCGGGCAGGGAAGTGGAGCTGAATCCATGATCAGATCAGCCATGGTCTTATTAAATAGCGGAGCAGGCTCGAGGTGCCAAATGGCCTACTCCTACTCCTATTTCTTATGTTCTTATGGGAGATTTGAATTGTGGACAATATAAAGCTCCCATGATTGTAACAAAAGATGCTTTGACACAATGTTGGAACAATACCAACAGTATTGTGTTTTATGACTGTTGGCACATCTATTCTGTAGTTCTGTTAATAGTGTTGCTGAATACACATGCGAAGAATCTACCTTCACGACTTCCTATTTCCTTATGTAAACACAAGTTCAAAACAGATGAGATGAATTGACTAATTTAATATGAGGGGATGTTATGAAACCATATGGGAAGCTTTTTGAGATAAAAGGCAGCCTAGCTGTGGAGAATATCATGTTCCTGCTTACTTTGTGTAAATATAGATTCTCATTTTGTAACATCCAATTTAAGAATACCGTAGAGTGATGCATTCTCCAGCGAGTGATTTAATAAATTAATGCAATTGATTGTTAAAAGAAATAACATATATTAATGTGAGATTTTTTTTAGTTCATTGTGTAAGCTCTCATGGTGGCTTAGTGTTTGTATGCACTGCCTGATGTGGTACTGAGCCATACAGATAGGAAAGTCTCAAATCCTATCCATGGACTGTGCTAAGTTAGGTGATCTTAGTTCTCCATATTGGGAAGCAGAATGGTTCCAAGCAAGAAAGCCAGGCTACATTTTAATTAAAAAAAAAAAATAGCCCCCAGTTTTCGCTGTATTCAAATAATATTGTAAGCATAGCTTTACTGTTTGTTGTCTAACTAACTCACTTTGTATTTAAACAAGACTAGTAAGACTACATTTAACAGCTTCTGCCACTAACTAGGTTATGGATTCTGATGCAGTAGGGTAGGTTTTGCTGAGCCCTGGTTTTTAAAAGCTTTCCAGTTGAGTGACATTGGACCTGGTGAAGGTCAGCATCCTCTAGGCGATATCTTCTGTACATAGTAACTTGCTAGCCTGTATATTCTATTTGTTTATATTGCATAATTTCACATTTTACTATATACATTTTAAATTTGCTTCAAATATTTTACTAGATTATATCATGTTCATTGGCAAGATGTAATCTTATGTGTAACTTTCCACAGTTCTGAAGCAAAATTAGCTGCCGCGTTTCCTACATTACAACAGTGACTACGCTTCAAAAGTACAGTACTTCATTGGCTGTAAAGTGCTTTGGGAGGTCCTGAGGTTGTGAAAGGCGTTATATAAATACAAGTCTTCTTTCTTTTAGTTACTGCTTGTAACACTTTTATATCTTGCATCTTTGATCAGAATTGTCTTAAATTTATAAATTGTAGCACTATATGTAGAATTGAAAAATGGTCTACAAGTTAGGTAAGTATCTATTCCTACTGCTTGGCTGTAGAATTCACTTTTCTATCAAAGAAAATGAAAAACTATTTAAGTTCTGAAAATATTTATTTGGCAGATTTCCTTTTATAGAAAGAACCTTAATGGTTAAAGGAGTCTGCAAATTGTGATAAAGCTACTGTACCATTGTGCTTTGTGGTTTCATGGTTGCTGTGGAGACCCTTTCAGTATAGCAACCAATTGACTTTCTGAACAGCACATGGGAGAATCATATCCATATGAGAATTCCAGTGCTAATTAGTGTCTGCATAGATATACAGATCCAAAGTTCCAAGCACCTTCGAGGCAAGAACTAAAAGGTGACTGGATTTTGATACATATGAAACTAGGTTTACTTTACACCAGTAAATGTTCTGAAAAACATAATTTATGGAATTAATGAAGTGTTAAAGCAGCAAACTACAGAACAAAATCACAAATGAACGTCTTCCAATTAAATGTGGCAAAATAAATCATATGCACAAGTTTGTGACTATTATATAATGCACCACCACGACTAGAAAGGGCTAGGCTATATAGTCATAGGTTTGTGTTATCAGCAATTGTGATTTTCCACTTCTGTTCTCCTCATTCAGTATCTGTTACAGCCATGATAAATTGATTTAAGTTCTTTGTTTAATAGGTATTAATCTTGTATTTTATACCTAAGTTGCAGACAGCACAGGATGAAATACTTTTGACTAGCTTCAAGGGAAAGTGCAGCTGAAATGATGGCTTAGAAATTGGCAGGTCGGCACAAATTGGCAGGCAGGCAATAATTCCTGTGCCGAAACAGTTAGACCCAAGGTACACCTGATGTTGAGCCTCATTTAAACATGACCGACAAGCTTCGGGTGCAGTCTGGGCACCCCAGGCAGCTCACTGGCAAAGTGACATTGGATTTTGGGCCGCTGCATGGCTGGCAGTCCCCTCATGCAGGGTACTGGGGGAAAGCGATTGGGGAGTGAGGGGGGGTAAGCGATCGATCGAGATCGGGGGGGGAAGCAATTGATCAGGATGGGGAGCGATCCGGAGGGTGGGGAGCGATCCAGAGGCTGAGGAGTGATCGGGAGGGAAGGGGGCGATCCGAGAGAGGGGTGAGGTGATCAGAAGAGAGGGGATGCGATCCGATGGGGGTGGGGGAGGCAATTGACGGGGATGGGCTGAGCGGGAGCCATCAATGGTCTTCTGCAATGGAGCCGGGAGGAATACAGCTACATATCCTGGCTCCACATTCAGCTGGTATTATCCAACAAATATAATTTTTTGGTAGCGGTCTCCAATGGTCCCTTTAAGGACCACTGGCTAGGCCACATATACACCACACTTTGAGAAGGGTGCCACAAACAAGCATTAGGCCCCCTATTTGCATATGCAAAGTTATAATGTCTGTTTCAGGCTCGGGCCCTAGGGGCCTCTTTCTGCCTTTACCAAAATGACAAGCAGAGCATTTCCGGTGCTGAATGTGTGTGTGCATTCGTACGGGATGCTTTTGACCCTTATTTTATGTATATAAAACAGGACGGCGTCAATCAATTTCTAGGCCCATGCCTTGAGTGATGCCATGAAGCACTGCATTCTTAGCAGGTATTTTTGTACCCAGTTGGAAGATGCTGGACTGGGAATAATAATAGTGTCCAACTTTGGATCCAGGATTTCAGTTTTGGAATCTTTCCAAATCTAAATATTAAAATTTGCCAACTTTTAATTGTGCTATTTCATTTCAATCTCCAACTGATCAGCCATCAGAATCCAAATAAATCCAAGTGAATCAGATTGGATGTCTGATAAGCTACCTCTAGGATGTTTAAGAACTCTCATGAACCGTTAATCACACATCTGAGACACCAGGGGCAAAACTGCCCCTTTTTTACTTAAAGCCAGCGCCCTGTGCCGCCATCTTAACTGGTTTGCCGACTCTCAGGTCAGCACCAGTATGGCGGCCCTAGCGTTGCTGCCATCGTGCAGTGTGGCACTCCGTTTTGGGTGCCTGGCTGCAGGCACGGTCCCACACTGCCCTGGTGGCCTAGTGGAGGCCATCAGAGGCCTTTCAGAGTGCGCAGCGGCCTTCCCCTTCCTTCAGCAGCGCTCTTCAAGCTGCATGCTCATTGACATGTTTTGGGAGGCAAGCTGGCTATTAGCATTGGAATGTCAGAGCTCTTCAAATGTCAGCACTTCATCAACCTACAGGAAAAAGAAGCTCAGAAGGCCAAGGCAAGCAACTGGTGAAGGTCCCCCGCCCATTCTGAAGCCCAACCCATTTTGAGAAATGGCCCTGCAATTAGTTGGCCTGGACTCAGTGGAGCAAAATAGAGAGTGTCATGTAGGAATGCATCTTGTAACTCCAAGCTCCTACCTATTGTTGCTGCTTTTTTACATCTGCTTAATCTTTAATACTCTCAGACAGTCGTCAACACAAATTTAGCATGAACCACACAAAGCACAGCATGTATTGGAAAGTAATGTTACAAGTAGTGTGTTGTTGATGTCATTGTAGTGCTTATTCCTCCTGCATTTCCACAGGGGTCTCTAAGGAATGCCAGCTGTAAAATCAGAGGATGCTGAGCCTACTGCCTACAGCACATTTATCACAAGTATTAGCACAGGAATATCCACTCTGGGGATTCAGATTTAGACTTTGAGGAAAGAGCACAAGGTGAAGCGCACAGTATGAGTGAGGGAGAAGCAAGTGCAAGTTGCAGCTGAGGAGCAGGAATGAGTTGGTCAGAGGGCCAGCTCAAGGCCACCTTCTGTTGCTGAGTTCTGGCAGGTGGCCTGCAGTCATATCCAAGTGGTTTGCCCTGAAGGAGAAGATACAGTTCCATGGGTGGCATGGGGCTGTGAGGGTTCTAGATATTCAGTCCTCTGCCTTCTGCACCGATGCACTAAAACAAATGGTACCAATTATGCTCAATGCGGAAAACCACCTGGCATTTGCCCCATTCCTATGTTTTAATTATTGTTTGATATGGGAGTAAACAGTGAATGGTATTAAGTAAAAATTAGCAGAGTGCAGCATTAGTGGAGCAAATAGTGTTGAATACAGATCTCAAGTGATGTTAATAAGTTTACTAGTGCAGAAAAAAAGATAATTTGAATTTGATGTTAATAAGTTTACTAGTGCAGAAAAAAAGATAATTTGAATTTGATAATATCACCCCACTAAGGGCCATCATTGGTCTGCATATTCTTTGGCAGTACTATTTACTGCTGTTTATGCAACTTGCCATGTTCTCTATCGGGTTTAATGCCTATGATAGTAGATGCTGTCTGAATATTCTAGCTCCTGTTACTATTGTAGAAGGAAAAGTGAACCTCTGGCAGAAGGTATGAAGAAAGCTATTTAATGTGTAAGGTCTTAGCCATTTGTTAATGTCTAGTTTCAACTGTTTACACTCCCACAGTTTAGTACTGTAATGATTTCCTACTGGACATACAAACTGATACAGGGTACTTGAAAATCCAGTTGCAATAAATAAAATGATTCAGTTTATATGCAAAATAAAGAAATATTTAGGAGGGAAAAATTCAGTAGGAAAGCAAAAGAGAGTCAATTGTTCAGTTACATGAGTGATTTTAAACCATGGAACAATAACCTGAAATATTTTATACTTTATGCAGGTGAAATGTTTCCTATTGATAATGCTAATGAAAAAGTTGTCATGAATGCAAAGTACGATTTTCTATTATATTTGTGGTAGCTTTTCAGATAAAATTATCAACCTGAGGAATTATACCATAACATTTTTTAAGAAGGCTATTGTACAACATTTAAAAAAAAATCCTAAATCTGACTTTTATTGTAAACTTTGATCTCCATCTTTCTCATATGATATTTTTATGCCATATATATTTTTAAACTCTTCAATTGTATGGTCAGAGTTCAAAATTCAATGGCAAGATTTCATTTTTTTGAATCTAATGAGCAGTTTATCTGTTGACAGGTGTTATTACAGGTTAAGGTATGTAGCACTGTAATAGTAATTCATTATTAAGAAGATCAATGTGAAAATACAGAATAGTGTTATTATAAATATTAGAAATCAAATTAAGAAAAAAAAATTCAAAAGAATTTAATTTAATTTGGGGCTAAAAAGGAAACTTGACTCTTCATGTTTGTTCTTAATTGGGATAACCTGCACATAATTTGCTGCAATGCCTGCAGATTTAGGTAACCTAAAACCAAAATCAGTTTTAGTTGCTTGATAATACATTATCTGCAGGCTTCATGCATTATATCTGATAAAGTAGGTCACCACTGTTAGACCAATAAGTATTTCTCTAACAAATTATTGTAAACTCTAAAAATATTTTTAAATGATGGTACAGTTTCAGCATCACATTAATTCATATAATATGATAAAATCTTGTGTCATTATATAACATTCTTGCGGCTAGAATTTGGCCAGGATAATGCATGTTTTAATGCATTTTTTCACGTTAAAAGTGTTTCTTTGTCATTAAAAGAATTTAACGACATTTTGCTAATTTGACCAGTGGTATAACGGCATTAAAAAATAAGTAACAATGTGAATTTGGCCAATAACAACATTTTTAAGGACCGTGATAAATACCGCACAAAAAAAGCTTGTCTACCTGGTCGAGTCGGATCAAAATCGTCGATAACGGCGCCATTTTAGAAAACGGAGCTGCAGTTCAATGTATGAAAGCTTTTGGAGGGAAGGCTGAGTTTGACAGATTGAGCTTTTTGTGAGTTTTTACTTCATTTTTGTTGTGTATGCAATAACTGTTAGACTGAGTACTGTTTAACTCCGAGAGATATAACCTTGGCTCTGCTTTATTAAGGCCCAAAGTGACTAATATACAAAATGGCTGGCCTTTTATACTTGGGCTGCACACACGTGCGTGCAGCCCAGTGGCCTCCAACAGTGATGCCATCTAGCGGCTAGTGATCCCAAAAGTACAACATGACAGTTTTTAAGGACATTTAGGACATTTAAAGATATTGAAAAGAATGGGGCCTATTCTATCTGTGCCATATTTGCTGACTGTTTATGCTATCCAGCAGAGCTAGAAGAAGGCTTGTTCGACAGCATTATCAAAGAGGCTGCAGACTTATGGAGTGGAGGCCTTACCACCAATGAGTTTACAGGGAGAAGCACTCCTACCTGCACCTGTCTGAGGCACAGTGCATTAGAAGGCTGCGCTTTCAAAAAGAGGTGGTCACAGAGATATGCCAGCTCATAAAGGCAGACAAGCATGAGGAGGACTGCACTGACTGTCGAGGTCAAGGTGACTGTGGCACTTGCCTTCTATGCCTCCGGCTCCTTTCAAGCATTAGCAGGGGACATATGCTCCATCTCACAGTACGCTACACATCGCTGAATTTGCCAGGTGACTGCTGCACTGCATGCAGGAAGGACTTCATAAACTTCCCAATGACCAGGGAGGCACAGAATAAGAGGGCTATCGGCTTTGTATGATTTGCTGACTTCCCCAAGGTACAGGCTGCCATTGACTGTACGCACATAACCCTGCGAGCACCTTTTGAGGATCCGGAGGTTTACCGAAACCGAAAGGGATTTCACTCGCTGAACGTACAGATCGTCTGCGACCATACTCAGTGTATCATGGCAGTAAATGCAAAATTTCCAGGGACCATCCATGATTCTTTCATCTTGCGTGAGAGCACTGTCTCACAGTTGTTTGAGAGTCAGTCAGAAGGCCAGAGCTAGATGCTGGGGGACAAAGGTTACGGGTTTGCGACCTGGCTCATGACGCCCCCCCCCCACCCCCTCTGCAAATAGCAGACAGAAGGTGAGCGTCGCTACAATACCAGCCATATAGCCACACCCAACATTGTCGAGAAGACAATTGGAGTGCTAAAGCAGCGCTTCCAATGCCTGGACCACTCTGGAGGCTCCCTGCAATACTCCCCTGAACAGCTCGCTGAGTTCACTGTGGTGTGCTGCATGTTACACAACTTAGCCATCATGAGGAAACAGGATTTGCCACTGGAGATTGCAGATCCACCTCAGGAGAGGGGGGTGGGGAGGGCAGGGGGCAGGGGAGAGGAGGAGGAGGAAGACGAGGAACCTATGCCACCACTACCACCCCAGGACGACAGGGGAGGAGGCCTCGTGGACCTAATGCCATTGCAAGAGCCTTGCGTCAGCAGCTGATACTTCACAGCTTTGCATGAAGGCTGAACGGCACATTTCATCATTGACTGGCCACCATGTATCCCACCATGTTGACTATTTCCCCCTGTTATTCTGCGAACGAGACACTGCATAAGTTTGGTTTAGCTGAAAAAATAATTTGAAATTCACAGCCTACTTCTGCCCTGGGTGAGCTTTGCTGCGACTCACTAGGACCTGCGACCTCGGGTGTTGTGTAACCAGGGAATGTCCTGGTTCCCCCACCCCTCCGTACTGCTGGCTGCAGATGAAGCCCTTTGTGCCTGCATGCCCTCCTCCACACTCAACAATAACACCTCCCGCACCCCCCCCACTCCACCGTATCCATTTGTTCCTCCTCCTCCTCCTGTGGAGGTATGTCAGGATGGTTGAGGTCAGTGTCCTCCAATGCCGCTTCTGGCGAGCTGGCGGAGTCTTCTCCATTATTGGATATTTCTGAATCATCTGCAAAATATAAAAGTACAGATGACTAGTTAGCAGCAGGGGAGGGAACACGGTGACATGAGTAGGCTCACATTGCGCAGGCTCATTTGAAGGACCACGACAAGTGACAGTACATTGCATAAACCGAAGCCTAGCCCACACAGTACTTAACATTGAGCCTCTGGATTTTGCAGGACTTACTGTCACTCGACCGCAAGCTCAGCATCCGCACGGGTGGTCAATCTCTGCGACGCACCAATCCGACCTGCCACACGACTTTCCAGATGAGTGAGTGGCACCAGTGTTACCGGACCAACACCAGTTTTCCGCTGCTTTTGCCGGTTATGGGGCAACTTTTTCTGCAAAGATGGCAATAGAAATTTTAAAGAGAGGAGCCTTCTGCTGTTGTGGCACAAACAGATAGTCATCAAAGCACTTATACTATACTGTGTGCATTTAATCAAGTGACCTGTTTAATGTTCCTTTACTTGCATGTTGTTCATCACGAAAACATCGAAGTGCAGTACAGAAAAAAAGCAGTCTTTATAATGTGTGACGATCCTAGCAATACCAAGGTGTGTCACATTTACAATTTAAGTAATTGGAGTGCATAAATAAAAATATTACTTACTCTGGCTGTCCTGCAAAGGTCATGCCACCTCTTCCTGCACGGGTGATGGGTCCTCATGACGGAGTCCACAGAGGAAACCTGCTCAGCCAAGCGTTTCCATGCTTCTGCCATTGCAGATGGGTGCAGTTTCCCTTTACCCTTCTTTCCAATCTGTTCCCATCTTCTCTCTATAGCACCTACCAGGGCCTCATTTGAGTCCTGGGTAAACTTCCTAGCTCTCTTCCTTCCCAAATCATGCTGCATTTTTGTTCCTGCAGCACCTGTGTTACATAACAACATAAGAACTTAAGAACATAAGAAGTAGGAACAGGAGTAGGCCATCTAGCCCCTCGAGCCTGCTCCGCCATTCAACAAGATCATGGCCGATCTGGCCGTGGACTCAGCTCCACTTACCCGCCCGCTCCCCGTAACCCTTAATTCCCTTATTGGTTAAAAATCTATCTATCTGTAATTTGAATACATTCAATGAGCTAGCCTCAACTGCTTCCTTGGGCAGAGAATTCCACAGATTCACAACCCTCTGGGAGAAGAAATTCCTTCTCAACTTGGTTTTAAATTGGCTCCCCCATATTTTGAGGCTGTGGCCCCCTAGTTCTAGTCTCCCCGACCAGTGGAAACAACCTCTCTGCTCGATCTTGTCTATCCCTTTCGTTATTTTAAATGTTTCTATAAGATCACCCCTCATCCTTCTGAACTCCAACGAGTAAAGACCCAGTCTACTCAATCTATCATCATAAGGTAACCCCCTCATCTCCGGAATCAGCCTAGTGAATCATCTCTGTACCCCCTCCAAAGCTAGTATATCCTTCCTTAAGTAAGGTGACCAAAACTGCACGCAGTACTCCAGGTGCGGCCTCATAAATACCCTATACAGTTGCAGCAGGACCTCCCTACTTTTGTACTCTCCCTCTCGCAATGAAGGCAAACATTCCATTCACCTTCCTGATTACCTGTTGCACCTGCAAACTAACTTTTTGGGATTCATGCACAAGGAC
The DNA here is from genome assembly GCF_044704955.1 of Pristiophorus japonicus. NCBI lineage: Eukaryota > Metazoa > Chordata > Chondrichthyes > Pristiophoridae > Pristiophorus > Pristiophorus japonicus. Next base: position 192,529,425 of record NC_091987.1, on the reverse strand, counting down.
CCCCAGGTCCCTCTGCACCGCAGCATGTTGTAATTTCTCCCCATTCAAATAGCATTCCCTTTTACTGTTTTTTTTCCCAAGGTGGATGACCTCACATTTTCCGACATGTATTCCATCTGCCAAACCTTAGCTCATTCGCTTAACCTATCTAAATCTCTTTGAAAAGTATGGAGAATTTTCCTGGAACTTTAAATCTCCTTTCAAAATGGCTGATTCAGACCTGGAAGTGTACTGCACGTGCGTGGGTGCACCCATCACGTGAAAAATGGGCGAAATTTTTTTTCCACGCATGCGCAGAACGGACATTTTTTTAATCGGGGAAAAGTTCATTTTTGTCGTTAAAAACAGTGCTTCTTCAAAACGTTACAAAACTTTGGCCAATTTTTACGCATTTATTATTTGCCGTTATTTCGGCGGGGGAAAAAAGTCGTTAATCGCGAATAACGTTAAAAAACGGTGATATCGTTATTTGGGCAAATTCTAGTCCTTGATCTGTTTTATGCTAATGGAAGAAAGTGGCATTTTCTCTGATTTACTGAACTTGTGCTTGCTTATCCTTTTCAGTGGAACAGATCAGTCTGTGCTGCAAGACTATGGCCCAAGTTTCCACATGATTTGCGCCTGATTTTTAGGAGCAACTGGTGGAGAACGGACTATCTTAGAAATCGCAATTCACCACATTTTTTTTTCTGCAGTTCTAGTCAGGTAGAACAGTTCTAGTTTGGAACAGAATTTTTTCTTCAAAAGGGGGCGTGTCCGGCCACTGACGCCTGATTTGAAAGTTTCCACAGTGAAAATGTACTCCAAACTAAAGTAGTGAAGATTTTTGTAGAACTGAAAAAACTTGTTCTACACATTAAAAAATCAGGCGCAGGTTACAAATCAGGCGTCCAGAACGAGGTGGGGGGGGGGGGGGGGGAGGGGAACTCATTAAATTCTACAATAAATCCTTATTTATACTTATACAATTATTATACAAATAAATCCAACCTGAATAAACATTTATAAGCAAAGAAAAGATTAAATAAACCATCTCCCTACCTGTGTGAAAGTGCTTCAGCCAAGAAGAATGCTGCAGCAAGCGTCACAAAACGAGGCAGCCGGTACCGAACGCAGGCGGGAGGGAGGGGAGGAGGGAGCCGACCGAACGCGGGGAGGGGGGTGGGGGGGGAGAGCCGACCGACCGCCGGGGGGGGGGGGGAGGGAAGGGAGCCGACCGAACGCGCGGTGGGGAGGGAAGGGAGCCGACCGAACGCGGGCAGGAGGGAAGGGAGCCGACCGAACGCGGGCGGGAGGGAGGGAGCCAACCGAATGCAGGGGGGGGGAGGGAGGGAGCCGACCTAACGCGGGGGGGGGGGGGGGAGGGAGCCGACCGAACGCAGGGGGGGGGGAGGGAGGGAGCCGACCGAACGCGGTGGGGGGAAGAGAGAAGGCTGCAGGAAGCCTCAAAAATTGAGGAGCCATTTCCCGAAGGCAAAAGAGGGAGGTCATCGGGAAACGGTTGGCTCAACTTTCTGAGGCTTCCTGCACCCTTCTCACTGCTACAAGAAGCCTCAGTGCTGATGTGCTGATGGCAATGTACTTTTATAAAAAAATTTTCAAAAACTAAACAGCTACAAAGAACTACAAAAATGGCCGAGTGCCAATGTTTTTTTCACACTGCGCGTACGCGAACGCTCCAACGCGCACGCGCAGCGTTGCCGGCAGGAAAAAAACTAATTTAAATCGTACCCGCCCCTTCCCACTTACAAAATCGGCGCAAGTGTAGGCTCCGCCCCCCTGGGTGCCGCGCCAGGCAGACAAGGAGCTGCAAAGCGCTCGAGAATCGCGAGTTTTTTTTTTAGGCGCGAAAAACGGGCGCCCAGCTCGGAGGGGTGCCCATTTTTTTTCGTGTGGAAACTTGGGCCCATTATTACTGCATAGACATGAGAGAGTAGGATACCTAATTTTGGTCATTGGTGCCACATTGTGGTAGTATTTCGTTTGTGCCATAATGGCGCGAGCTGGGCGCAGGGAACAATCCCTATGCCGAGTAGTTGTACCCGAGGCCCGATTGATATTGAAAAAGAAATAAAGGATAAACCAAGTAACTATAGACCAGTTGGCCTAACATCGGTTGTGGGTAACCTTTTAGAGGTCATAATATGGAATAAAATTAACACTCGTTTAGAAAGGGCAGCCAGCATGGATTTGTAGAAGTGAAGTTGTATCTGAGAATTTTAATAGATTTCTCCTGATGAAATAATATTGATAAAGGAAATGCAGTGGATATTATGTATTTGCATTTACAAAAGGCATTTAATAAGATGCCGTGTAAAAGGCCTGTTAAGATTAGGACACACAGGATAAAAGGCTAATGGCAGCATGGAGGGAAAATTGGATAAACAACAGAAAACATAGAATAATGGTCAATGGATGTTTTTTGGCTGTAGGGTTGTAAACATTGGTGTCCTCTGGCATCAGTGTTAAAACCATCATGTTTCTCTGGATGAGGGTGGACATTAGCAACATTTTTAGACTACATAAAAATAGGGATTATGAAGAGGTCTGTAAGTGACCTTGAGGATATGGACAGGTTCATAGATTGGGCAAACAGATGTTAGATGACATTCAATTTGGAGATATGTCAGCTGTTCTATTTTGGGAGGGAAAATATGAAGAGGAAATACACACTAAATGGTAAAACTTTGAAAGGAGTAGCAGAGCAAAGAGACTTAGGGCTGGCTTTTACGAACCTCGCTGGGTCCATGGCGTCCAACAATGTACATTTCCCGCATGTTCTGCTCTTATTCTAGATTTTTATCATTTGCTTGTTTAAAAAAATCTATCTCACCACCTGTTCTGCTCAGCAGCTTGCAGCTTTCAACATTCATGTAAACTGACAATTGAATTGGCACTGCTGCTAACAGCAGCTTTTGCATCTTGACACAATAGTTCACATTTAGTAAAAAAATCCCCACTGTTGTTTCCATCCCGGCCTCGGAAATGAATTTCACTTAATTGGGCTTGTTAAGCCCGCCCATTGCATTTCCTGGCCAATTAGAGGAAGCGGGACTGATGTTGTCAGTTGATGACGTGTCATCAGCCGGTTTCCTTCAAGGGTCCATGGCCAACTTTCTTTTGACATTTGTGCTGTCAGTGTTCTACAACATTGAGGTGCTTGTATACTTATGGAGGGAGTCACAACACAGAGGTAGGTCCTTTTCCCTTCCCATGAGTGGAAGAGACCTCCCTAGGCGATCAACACAGCTTGGTTGCACATTGCAGAGGAGGGCACAAACAGGGATGTGGTCAGGAGGACATGGATGCAGTGCTGCAAACGTTTCAATGATCTCATTAGATCACGAAACATTAGTACAAAGCCACACTCAATCTCATCCTGCTGTGACTCTCCATCACTCCCTATCCTACTCCTGCACATCCTTACATCAACTTTAACTTGTACCTCCACACATCCCTCCCTATCTACTTTATCACATCCCCATCTCAGAAGCCACCCCTCGCACTCACTGTTCATGTAAAGTTTCTGTTAATGTGGTGTCAAACATTTAAACCTTCAATTTCTACACTTTGCGTTGTTGGACAGATTTGTATGCACCTTTTGAAGTGGTTTAGTGAGTTGCAGTGAATGGTGAGACATAACGGTACCCCCTCACAATGGTGATGAGTGTGAAAGGAATGGCTTGGGCATTGTAGGGATGCTTTATGGTGTTGTTGTGGTGTTGTGCCAACCTGCCTAAGACATCGTCCCGCAAATTCATATACGCTGATGACATTGCCTTGGCCATGCAAAAGATGAATCTGTCCAACACCGAGGAGACCCTGACCAGCGATTTACAGAGGATGGAGGCTTACTTCTGCTGATGCGATTTCGGCTAAACCCGCAAAAGACCATCACCTCGACATTCTACCTCAGCTTTCATCAAGCAAGCCAAGCTTTGAAAGTCTCCTTTTGCGGCGGAGAGGTAAACCATGCCAAAACACCCTCCTATTTATGCTCGATGCTTATTTATGAGTCATGCTTGATTGCATCCTGTCATATAGACAACATCGCCAGAACCTTGGGAAGAAACTAAAGAATAGGGTCAACTTGATCCAGAAACTCGTCGGAGAGCAGACGCTCAAACACTCCGTACAGCAGCAATCGCCCTGGTGTACTCAACAGCGGAGCACTGCTTTCTGGCATGGCTATCAAGTCCGCATGTTAAATCCGTTAATGTCCAGCTGAATTCTACGATGATAATTATCACCGGTACGCTTTTATCGACACCAACACCTTGGCTGCCCGTGCTTGCAAACATCGCACCACCACACACACACCTACGCCACGAATATGAAGTATCCAGAGAATACAATACCAACAAAGACATGCCGATCTAGGCCGACCTGAACAACCTACCACTTGCCCGTCTCAAATCTAGGAGGCCTTGATGACCGATGGCGAAATGCTTGGAAGAACCATTGGAGGGGATAGAGTATAAAAGCAGGGAAGTCCTGCTACAACTGTACAGGGTATCGGTGAGACCACACCTAAAGTACTACATACAGTTTTGCTCTCCTTCCTTAAGGAATGATATCCTTGCAATGGAGGCAGTTTAGAGACGATTCACTAGGTTGATTCCTGAGATGAAGGGGTTGTCTTATGAAGGAAAGTTGAGCAGGTTGGGCCTATACTCATTGGAATTTAGACGAATGAGGTGTGATCTTATTAAAACATATAAGATACTGAGGGGGCTCGACAAGGTAGATGCAGAGGGGATGGTTCCCTTCGTGGGGGAATCTAGAACTAAAGGGCATAGTTTCAGAATAAGGCGTCGCCCATTTAGAACTGAGATGAGGAGGAATGTCTTCTCTCAGAGGGTCGTAAATGTGTGGAATCTCTGCCCCAGAGAGCTGTGGCGGTTGGGTCATTGAATATATTTAAGGTGGAGATAGACAGATGTTTGAGCAATAAGGGAGTGAAGGGTTATGGGGAGCAGGCAGGGAAGTGGAGCTGAGCCCAAGATCAGATCAGCCATGATCTTATTAAATGGCGGAACAGGCTCGAGGGGCCAAATGGCCTACTCCTGCTATTTCTTATGTTCTTATAACTGTGACATACGGAATGGATTCATTAGAGAGGACCCCACAGTACGACATGAAACATCGACCCTTCCTTGCAAACTGTCAACAACCATCAACCTCCTCAGAATTGGTCATGGCACATGCTGTCACCTTCTCCATAGATGGAAGATTAAAGCATCCCATCATGCGACTGAGGAGCTCCTAATCAAACCCTGGAGCACATCATTGAGCACTGCCCTCAGAGGAAATTCGCAGGCAGCCTACAAGATATCCACGCTGTTACACCGGAAGCTTTGGCCTGGGTATCTGACTTCGATGTGACATTTGATTTTCTTTGCTATTACCATATGAAAGAAGAAGAAGAAGTGGCAGCCAGGAAGTACAGCGTCAAGTGATGTAAATCTGGCCATGGTGAGGCCATTCCTGGCAATATGGTCAGATGCTGATGCCCTGTGTCCTGTGCAGCATCAGTTAATTGCAGAGAAGGTTGGTGTTGTTGGTGCTGCTGGTGTGCCTGGTGATACTGGTGTTGGGGCTGATCGTGGTGGGATTTTGAGGACCAAGGTGAGAGAGTTTCAAGGGCACCCATGCTGATGGAATAGATGGCATGTGAAATAAAGTGACTAGTGGGGTACCACAGCGATCAGTGCTTGGGCCCCAGCTATTCACAATATATTTGGATGAGGGAACCAAATGTAATATTTCCAAGTTTGCTGACGACATAAAACTAGGTGGGGTTGTGAGTTGTGAGGAGGATGAAAAGACGCTGCAAGGTGATTTAGATAGGTTGAGTGAGTGGGCAAACACATGGCAGATGCAGTATAATGTGGATAAATGTGAAGTTATCCACTTTGGTAGGTAAAACATAAAGACAAAGTATTATTTAATGGTGATAGCTTGGGAAATGTCAATGTACAAAGGGACCTCGGTGTCCTTGTACACCAGTTATTGAAAGCAAACATGCAGGTGCAGCAAGCAGTTAGGAAGGCAGATGGTATGTTGGCCTTCATTGCAAGAGGATTTGAGTACAGGAGCAAGGATGTCTTATTACAGTTATACAGGGCCTTGGTGAGACCACAACTGGAGTATTGTGTGCAGTTTTGGTCTCCTTACCTAAGAAAGGATATACTTGCTATAGGAATGCAATGAAGGTTCACCAGACTGAATCCTGGGATGGCAGGACTGTCGTATGAGGAGAGATCGGGTCGACTAGGCCTGTATTCACTAGAGTTTAGAAGAATGAGAGGGGATCTCATTGAAACTATAAAATTCTGATGGGGCTGGACAGATTGGATGCAGGGAGGAGGTTTCCCCTGGCTGGGAAATCTAGAACAAGAGGTCACAGTCTCAGGAAAAGGGGTAGGAAATTTAGGACTGAGATGAGGAGAAATTTCTTCACTCAGACGGTGGTGAACCTGTGGAATTCCCTACCCCAGAAGGCTGTGGAGGCCAAGTCACCGAATATATTTAAGATAGATTTCTAGGCACAAAAGGCATCAAGTGGTATGGGGAGAAAGCGGGAATATGGTGTTGGGATCGAGGATCAGCCATGATCATATTGAAAGGGCCGAATGGTCTACTACTCATATTTTATATGCTCTATGCTCTAAAGATGACAGAAGTGATCTGTCAATGGTATGAGGTCAGACTGGATGGATACTTATGTAACGACTTGCAGAATCCTGAATCTGTAGTGGAAATGCAGTTTAGAGAAGTTAGTGGTTAATGGAACATTTCTCAATCAGCTGGGAGCTTTGACGACACTTGAAGCTGTCAACTCATCAGTTGATCCAATGGCCACTGACCTCCCACCTCAGCTTCACAGACGAGGTCCAGGCACAGCAGAAAGCTGTCCAATCCAAAAAGCTGGGGGAAAAAAATATGGATAAGTGGCTGTGAACAAGTCACTAATGATTTAAATTGCCTCCCCCACCGCTGCGTGTCGGGTCTACTTAGCGCTGACAGACCCGACATTTGGTAACTGTGCGTGACAGCGGGGTCCCGACCCGCCACTGATCATGCCCGCTGGCCACCAAGAGATTCACAAAGAGAAATCTTTAAAGGTAATAAAGCTGTCGCAAAAGCATATTGGATCCCAGGTTTTATAAATACTGGCATGGAGTAGAAAAATAAAGAGAGAATACTAAACCTGTACCAATCATTGATTAAGTCACAATTAAAATACTGTGCCTATTTTTGAGTGCCCTACTTTAGAATGTATCTCCTGGCTATGGAGAGGGTACAGAACAGATTTTCTGAGATGGGACAAAGGATGAGTGGTTTTAATTATGACAACAGACAAACTGGGGCTCTTTTCATTGAAACAAATAAGTTTAAGCAGAGATCTGATAGAGGTGTTAAATTAATACGGGTTACTTTGCTAAGGTAAATTGATAGAATCAATTTTCACTGGTTGGTGAGATGGTAACTAAAGAGCATTAATTCAAAATCATCACCAAAAGAATGAAGGGGAGGTTAGGAGAATTTTTTTATGTATATGACATGTAATGCCCTACCAGAAACACAGGTGGGAGCAGAATCCGTAATAAGTTCTTAAAATGGAAGTCAATAGATATTTCATGAGTAGAATTTAAAACGTTATGGGCATGCTGGGCCAAATGGTCTCCTGTGTTGTAAAATTCTATGATTTTAATGAAGTTCCATTATTTTTCATTTTTGGTATTGTACAAATGTTTACACAGCGAATATTTTAGATAATTGGAAAGCAGTCACATTTATTTCTTTGAGCAGCTTATACAGCTCAGAGTTCGATTATCTCTCTGATGAGAACATTCTGTACTTGTTCATTTAGGCTACCTAGATCACCAGATCTTTTTATCTTCTAAACAACAGGGCTAGAAATTGCTCTTCTCCCCGCTTGGGGCCAGTTGCTTTCCGAGGCCGGAACTTCCAGCGCCCGGCCCGGAAGTCCCACCCCGATGCGGAATTGGGCCATAGGCCTCTCAATGGAAGTGGAGCGCTGTCTCGGGCGCTCTGCTTCCTTTGAGGGGCGCTCCCAGACGGTGGCACGGCGCTGGGTCCAGCGCCACACAGAGCAGGCCAGTGCTATGCTGATGCTCCACTAGCACTGACGAGCTACAATGCCCCTCCCCTTCAATTAAAGGGGAGGGCCGCTGCACACTCTGCAGGCCCTTTGGTGGCCGCCACTGGGCCACCAGGGATGTGATCGACCGGGCCAGCAGCGCGGCACCCAAAATGGAGTGCCGGGCTACATGATGGTGGCCCGTTCAACGCGAGGGCCGCCTTTGTCGAGCCGACTCGAGAGTCAGCCGACAAATAGGGCCCAAGTTTCCACATGATTTGCGCCTGATTTTTAGGAGCAACTGGTGGAGAACGGACTATCTTAGAAATCGCAATTCTCCACATTTTTTTTTCTGCAGTTCTAGTCAGGTAGAACAGTTCTACTTTGGAACAGAATTTTTTCTTCAAAAGGGGGTGTGTCCGGCCACTGACGCCTGATTTCAAAGTTTCCACAGTGAAAACGTACTCCAAACTAACTTAGAATGGAGCAAGTGAAGATTTTTGTAGAACTGAAAAAACCTGTTCTACACATTAAAAAATCAGGCGCAGGTTACAAATTAGGCGTCCAGAACGAGGTGGGGGGTGAGGGGGGGGGAAGGGAAGTCATTAAATTCTACAATAAATCCTTATTTATACTTCTACAAATATTATACAAATAAATCCAACCTGAATAAACATTTATAAGCACGAAAAGATTAAATAAACCATCTTCCTACCTGTGTGAAAGTGCTTCAGGCATGGAGAATGCTGCAGTCAGCCTGAGGCGCCCGTTCTTCCCGCGGGGCGGGGGGGGAGGAGGCGCCCGTTCTTTCCCGCGGGGGGGGGGGGGGGGGGGGGGGAGAGGAGGCGCCCGTTCTTCCCGCGGGGGGGGAGGGTGGGGTGGGGAGGAGGCGCCCGTTCTTTCCCGCGGGGGGGGGGGGGGAGGCGCCCGTTCTTTCCGCGGGGGGGGGGGGGAGGGAGGCGCCCGTTCTTCCCGCGGGGAGAGGGGAAGGAGACAGTGAGAAGGCTGCAAGTGCTGATGTGCTGATGGCAATGTGCTTTTATTAAAAAATTTTCAAAAATTAAACAGCTACAAAACTACAAAAATGGCCGAGTGCCAATGTTTCCTTCACACTGCGCGTGCGCGAACGCTCCAACGCACATGCGCTGCGTTGCCGGCAGGAAAAAAACTAATTTAAATAGTACCCGCCCCTCCCACTTACAAAATCGGCGCGAGTGTAGGCTCCGCCCCCCTGGGCGCCGCGCCAGGCAGACAAGGAGCTGCAGAACGCTCCAGAATCGCGAGTTTTTTTTTAGGTGCCATTTTAGCTCGGAGGGGCGCCCGTTTTTTATCGTGTGGAAACTTGGGCCCATAAAGTTGGCGACCCGGGACGCTAAAGGCCTCCCCTTTAAGGGGCGCCCGGCAGCGGATGTCCGCCAGCTTTGCGCCTCGTTTTTAGTTATTTTTTATTTAAATTTAATTTTGAATTAACCATGGCGCAAATCACCTGCAATGGCTTCTCTTCCCGATCATGCACCTTTACCTCTGGTATACCCCAAGGATCTATTCTTGGCCCCCTCCTATTTATAATCTACATGTTGCCCCTTGGCATCATCATCCGAAAACACAGTGTCAGTTTCAACATATATGCTGACGGCACCCAGCTCTACCTCACCACCACCACCTCTCGCGAACCCTCCACTGTCTCTAAATTGTCTGATTGCTTGTCCGACATTCAGTACCGCTGAGCAAAAATTTCCTCCAACTAAATATTGGGAAAACTGAAGACATTGTCTTCGGTGCTCACCGCAAACTCTGTCCCCTAGCCACCAACTCTATCCCTCTCCCTGGTAACTGTCTGAGGCTGAATCAGACCGTTTGCAACCTTGCTGTCGTATTTGACCTGAGATGAGCTTCCGAACACATATCTACACCATCACGAAGACCACCTACTTCCATTTCCGGTACATTCCCCGACTCCACCCCTCATCAGCTGCTGAAAGCCTCATCCATGCCTTTGTTACCTCTACACTTGACTATTCCAACCAGCCTCCAATCTTTCACCCTCCATAACTCTGGGGGTGAAAGATGGTCATCCAAAACTCAGCTACCCATATCCTAACTCGCACCAAGTCATCTTCGCCCATCACTCCTGTGCTCACTGAACCATATTGACTCCCGTTTGAACTACAACATGATTTTAAAATTCTCACTCTTTGTTTTCAAACCCCTCCATGGCTTCACCCCTTCCTATCTCTGTAATCTCCTCCAGCCCAACCTGGAGTTATCTGCGCTCCTCCAATTCTGGCCTCTTGCATATCTCTGATTTTAATTGCTCCATCATTGGCCATGCCTTCAGCTACCGAGGCCCTATGTTCCAGAATCCCTCCCGAAACCTCCTGTCTCTCTACCTCTCTTTCCTCCTTTAAGAAGCTCCTTAAAACCTACCTCTTGGACCAAGCTTTTGATCATCTGCCCTAACATCGTCTTATGTGGCTTGGTGACAATTTTGTTTATAACACGCCTTGGGACATTTTACTATGTTAAAGGCGACTATATAAATACAAGTTGTTGTTGTATCTAGCCTGATTCGAAGGTTAGCTACAATATCGTGGACAATTATGAATCAACTCTTGAACTCTTGTTTCTGTAAACCTGGTGTCAGTTTTCCTATACAACTCATGAGCAAGATGATGTGATATTGCTGCCACATTCTGTCTAGCAGTTTGCACCTGCTCACCCACACTCTTGTGCTTGGCACGCAGTACGGTAACTGAATATCCTAATAGGATAGACAGTTTCCATTACCAAAACCAATGGTGCTGCATTGCATTTCCAACTTCCATCATCATCTCTCATCAACTGCTTTCCAGGTATTATTGGCTCAGCTACTGCGATGAACTAATGTGTTCCGGATGCATTTTTCCAAACTCCGTGCTCAACAGGCACAACATTTGATTTTTCTTTTTGCTTATAAAGTATATGGGGAAACTTAATTCGATATCTTATGTCAAAGCATTTAATACACTTTTAATATGCTCAAACTTTGAGTGAATATCAATTTTTCTTAAAA